>NC_142794.1:78267324-78529834 GCF_049724085.1 Artemia sp. Qi Xiang Cuo | reverse complement strand
TTCATCCGACAGTTAATCACATTTAGTTATTTTTAGCTTTTTATAAATTGAGACTATTGTAAACCTCTGCTGTCACCACTCTGTAAACCTCTATTTAGTTCTCTATTTATGCTCTTATTGTATTGGCAGATGTAATGGTTTACGTAAATTCCAAAGATAGACGATAAACGTTGGTACATGGTCTTTATTAAATAACATGAGAATACACATAGAGAAAATAAGGTACCAAAAGAACAACTAGCTACGACGAAGACGACAGATGGACTCCCTTTAGAAATGAACCAAGAATATAACTTTCCTGGAATGGAAGTTCCAGCTATTGGTTGCTCACTGGCCTGAGAATAAAAGGTTTCACACGATTAGCTTTGGTCCTCCCGGAAGACCCCATAGGGAAACTATTGTTGACATGTGCATTGCTAACTCTGTTAGTAACAAGACACCAGAAAAAGCCTTCTCAAATTTATGTTCCAAATACTTTACAGATTCTCCCCCCTGTTTTAAGTTAAATTTCCCAAATTTGGCTTACCCCCTTATAATTAAACCCTCAAACTTTAATTTAATTCAAAACATTCACTATCCTTCCCTAATTATTCACTACTCGCCTACTAACATTCTACAGAATAAGCTAGTAAACAATTACATAATATAAACACTACACAATACTTGCATAAGTAAACACTACATAGTATAAACGAACCACACTAACAATAGTAGTCGGAAACTGGATATTTTAACACTTCATTTTTGTTTGTATACTTTAAAGTAGACTTGTTCCCCATACCCCTGTATTTGATGAGGACAAGTAAAGTTGGGATTATGCATAAAGTTTGAATTAGGGCAAAAGGAATGACCGAGAAAGGCTAATTAATCCTGAAAATACCAGCGACAAATAAATGAAATTGCAGAAACTTTAAAAATCATACCCTGCTGCAATGACGTTAAGATATTATTCCCAATAAAATCCTCGGGGTTTTAGTGCTGCGGAACGCCTCGGTCTAGACCTATTTGGTTTTGCTCTACTAACTTGTGGTTCGACAAATGGCAGTACTACTGTTGATATTTCTACATAACTATTAGCGCTACGCATTAAAACCATCCCGTGAGGCATCAACCTCATCCCACTGGACGTCAAAACCAGCCCCCTTTCCACCTTTTTTTTCTCATCCCACGGGACCTCAAAACCAGCTCCCTTTCCATGGGTAGCCAAACCGCCCTGGGAGGCATCAGTACCATCTCGCAGTGAAACAAAAAAAAACATCCCGTGAGGTATCAGTACCATCCCACGGGACCTCAAAACTAGCTCCCTTTTCCTGGGTAGCCAAACCGCCCTGCGAGGAATCAGTACCATCTCGCAGTGCAACAAAACAAAACCATCCCGTGAGGCATCAGTACCATCCCACGGGACCTCAAAACCAGCTCCCTTTTCCTGGGTAGCCAAACCGCCCTGTGAGGAATCAGTACCATAGCGCAGTGCCTTCTCATTATCATTGAGTCCAAATTTCACCCTCGTCCGCGAAGAAAAAAGTTCATCGGAAAAAGATGACGTGTCTTCTTTCCCCACTATCTATTCTATCTGTTCATATTGCTTTGCAACCTTGTAGGCATTACCTAAACAAAAAAAAATTCTGCACTATTCTCTAACAAATACCGTTTGTAGGACGGTCTGATCCCCTCCTTGAATAAATTAAGAGAAAATCTTCCAAGGACTACACCATCTTCCCTGGCTTATAAGGACACCCTACATGACCTTCCTAATTTTTGCATCCTTCTATAGAATAGATATGCCCTTTCATCCTTAAATTGAGCCACGCCTACAAACTCGGCAACCATTTTGCCTACTATTTTGCCTGGGGCATATGCTACAAGTAATCCACGTTTTAAACTTGACAAATTTATAAACGAGGGGAGTCAAATATAATAAATGGAAATATGCCATTTTCCCTCCACTGTTTTACAAAATCAAAAGCAACGTTTTTGTTATATGTGTCCGCCGGATCGAGAAAAGGAATAAAAACTGACATATTGAGGTCAAAATTTGAAAAAGTAGTTATTCTAAAAATTTAAATATTGGTATTGGGGTGTATGTGCGGGGTCACCACTTTTAAAGGCAGAAATGGCGCAAAAACGGTTGCTATGCCACTTACTCGAAGGGGAGAACCCCTTGTCGGCCCAAATGTTAGTGAGATTCCCGCTCTTACCCCAACGGTTCTGCAAATATCGGGTTTGGTACTACCCTATTTACAGTATACCCTGTCCCAGGGTATGATAACGCGATCGAGTGGTCAAATGGCCACTTTCTAAAGCCAGATGTACCTGCCTTGGGTTACGGCTAGAAAATCTCTACTCTCTCTTTGGAGGTAACAACCCTTCCTGTCAATATAATAATGACGGTACCTTGTAGCTATATTCCTACCCTGCCTGGGTTACGGAAAATAGTACACAGTTTGTAGAAAATACCTTACTTGTATTCTTCCAAAAGGGCCACAAATACCGCAGATATATATATATATCCCCGACTGGGGTCAGAACGCAGACTAAAACATAATAATAATTTGTACAGCACTGTTTGTATGGGTGGACCGTCACTTGGCCCAGCCAATCACCTACCTCCTCATTCAAACCCAATTTTAACTCTTAAATTTATCTTTCAATGACGCCCCAAACCAGGAAGTAAAAATAAACTTGCTTCACAGCTTACCTATTGCAAAACCACTATCGCTTAGTAACGGGAATTTAACCTGTCTTTTGAAATTATACTATAAGCAAATGTAATTAAAGAAACAAAAATAGGTCATTTATCTGAAAGGAAAAGAAACAGGGGTGGAACCGCAACACCTCCCCTCGTAAGATGAATGACCAGCTACGCGCTACCTTGGTCCTCCCTTACAAACATAAACACTTAACTTCAACTTTACAAAATCCATTTGCCTTCTCTCTTCCACCGCTTGGCTCTGCAATCTGGATTGGTTGTCCATAACACGTCCCTACTGTAGGACCACCATGGTCTAAATCGCATAGCATCCGCACTAGATTTTGCAAGTTGAAATCTTCAAGATTCATAGGTAATGATTGTGCGCAGCACAATTCAAATCAACAAATTTTCTCGCTCTCACGAATTTACATTGGAGAGGAGCAGAGAATCAGTTTCTGGCACATGTGATGATGCCAGCCATCGTGAAAAATTGGCTGCACTAGCCTCTTAATTTCCATCTGTGGAAACAACCCCACATCTCAATCAAAAAGTAATTTTCCCCTTGGCATAATTTCAGATAATCTAAGGCCGAAAATACAAGGGCCTGTGAAAACGATAAGGGTACTGGAAATGAAGTAAAATTTTTCGTGAACCATGAATCGCCTTTTTTCTGGGTTCCCTCCCCTGTGATAATTAACTTAAGAATATACTTTGATGCTAATTGAAGATGAAACTTAGATACATCTCCCACTGAATACAATTTGCCGGAATTAATTGTCGGTTCCCATGAAGAATAGCAACTATGATTAGGGTTACTGGACAAAGGTTTGGGTGAAGTATGAAGTGACTGAGAGATAGTATCCCCCAAGGACTCAAGATAAGAAAGGCAAAATCTCGGTAAAGGGATCACAACTTGTCCATCAGTTGTGCATTGAGGAAAAGGGCTGTCTTTTGCGACTTTCCGCAGGGGATCTTCCCCAAGGGATTCCTCCCCCTCATAAAGGAACAAACCCTCTTTTGAGTTGATTAGACCAATATAAGATTCATTTCCAAATTCTTCCAATCCGACGCGGCATTCCATATCTCCCAACTTACCCCCAACCCGTTGTAGGTCATTCATCTCTATTTTGTAACCATCTTGTTTTATTCCCCGTGGGTCTTTGAACTCTTTTTCCCCCTTATTATTTATGTTTTCAAGGCCAAGCCCATCCAATATTTTTTTGTTATTCGCCACTGCAGGCTGAATCTCCAAATTTTGTCTCTTCTTTGCATTCGTCTTTTCATCTCTACTTTTTTCCATTATGTCATTCGCGCAAAATAATAAATCATTGTTATAAGTGATTTGGACTAGTGTCCATCCTCTTCGTCTGCATTGATTCCTTGTAGCTCCGTTTAATATCTCTTTTCTCTCTTCTAGTCTTCTTTATTTTTACCATAGAAACAAATATTTCGTTATCAAATGGGAATTGAACTCCGACATTTGGTTTTTCATATTCTACCAAAATTTCTCGAACTTTCCGAGGAAAAGTGCGTAGAATAAATTTTGCCTCCTTATTCTCTGGTACAATCAGCGTTTCATTTTGGCCTGTACTTGTTATCGTTTCATATTCATTAAAAGTATTCTCAAGTTTTCTATTATTTGTAAATTTTCCTGAAAAATCAATTTCGCGCTTCTTTTTTTTCAATATTTTGTGGTCTTTTTACTTCCGCATCCCCTTTTTGTGGATTATCAACATTTTGAACCCGAGTATCCAGTATTTCGTTTTTCCGACAGGGTGGCGCAGCCCCCCAATTTGTTTTATGGGCCGGTCCACCTCCCCGCCTTGTCATTGAAGCAGCATATTCTTCCGTCGTAGTGTAATTTTGTAATTTGTCCTCTGTTAAAGAAGTCGCTTCTAACGATAGGAGATTTCTGATATCCCCAAATTCTCCTCCTACTAAAACATCCCCGGCTAGTGTAAGTACTACTTTTATCATTTTTCTCGGGACCGTACCCTCCTTCTTTGCAATTTCTATTCTTACCCAAGCAGACGGGCATGGGTGCTTGTCTCCATAATAACATAATGTTGTAATCTTATTTTTATGGTCTATCTCCGTTTTATTACTTAGGTCAGTTTCGCACATAGGTTTGGTCACTGCAGGAATCAATTGCCATATCGACTAATTCCCCGTTCAACTTTCTGTATATTTTATGCGACTCTGCAAATGCGTAATTTTTTTTCTTATTATGGGTCATGGCCCAGGCTGTCGTTTTTTGTGGTTTTTGGTCATGTTTACAGGGGGCAGTTTCTTGACTTCTTGACAGGGGGCCCGTGATACCACAGTTATACCAAGTTAGTTCTCCTTGCGCTGTGTTATAGTGCCTATTTTTGTTATACTCTCTACATTGAAATATGTCTGTCTCCTCAAATTCCTCTCTTATTTCGGCCCACCTATTTGCCATTTCCGCCATTTCTTCGCTTGTTTTTGGGTTCTTTTCTTTCAAATATATTTTCAATTCTCTGTGGGTATTTTCTAAAAATTGTTCCACTACTGTTTTATTTACCACTTCCGTCAATTTTTCTTATATCTCTTCCGGGTCTTCATACATTCTATAATTTTCTACCTCTAGCCATTTTAAACACATGTCTTTCAATTTGTACCCGAATTCTTTATATGTTTCGTCGTCTTGTTTTCTTTCGCTTCTAGAGCTTCTTTGAAAGTGCTCGGGGAAGAGCTGAAATTTTTCAAAAATGGCTTGTTTTAGCCTTTCAAAATCTTATGAGTATTCCATTGGTAATGCTTTATATGCAAGTTGTGCTTTGTAGTTAAGGAGGGGTTGTATTCTTGTCATCCAATTTTCTCTCGATAATCCGCTTAATTCTGCCATTTTTTTAAAATTGTATTTGTATAAATACACATCTTCATTTTCTTTCATTGGTTGAAGGTTTACTGCCTGCATTATCTCTATTGTAGACGATTTCTGAGGCTCTTGGTAATTTCTCTCTGTAATCATTTCCATTATGTATTTTCTTTCCTCTCTGTCTGCCTCCTCCTTTTTTTTCTGGCTATCCTATCAGCCTCTTCTTTTCGTTCTGTGGCTATTCTATCAGCCTCTTCTTTTCGTTTTCTGGCTATTCTATCAGCCTCTTCTTTTCGTTCTCTATCTATCCTCTCTTTCTCTTTTTCTATCTTTCTCTCTTTTCTATCTTCCTCCTCCTTTCGTTGCTTTTCTTAATCGAGCAAGCTTGGTGTTTTAAAGGGCGATCATGACAATGAACTAAAACCTTAATAGCGTGCATTGAACTAAATATAGTTTGTGTTCTCTCTGCACTCCTAGAAAAATAAAAAATGAATAGAGACCAATCTAATCAGCTTAATTTCAACGATATCATATCGCCTGAAAATAGCTTTCTGTATGTAAATTAAAAAATATCCCCCAAAAATTTTTAACGTCAAAAAGGAGATGATTATATATAAGATTGAGTTTTGCGTTATTGTTATAGCTAAAAAAGAGAGAGAGAGATTGTCTCTAAGTTAGTAAAAAGTAAAAGAGAAAGTAGAAAATAGTTCAAAATAAGACTTTAGTCTCTTTATCCGTGGTAAAAATGGCTCTTTTAGTTTTGTCTCATAAAGAGTATTCGAATTATTATTAAGCTGTTAATGGTAGTTATGGTAGTAGTGTTTCTATCCGAGATGAGACTTTATGTTTTGTTAATTTTTATAATAATATTACTTTCAGGTATTAGCTAGTGAAATCCACGCGCACAACCGATGAAAAACATAGACTATCAATTAAATGGAGTAAAATTTCTCCAGTCCCTGGAAGGTCATTTGTTTTAAATCAGAAGAATTCAGAATTATGCTCAGAAATGTCATCCGACAGTTAATTACATTTAGTTATTTTTAGCTTTTTATAAATTGAGACTATTGTAAACCTCTGCTGTCACCAATCTGTAAACCTCTATTTAGTTCTCTATTTATGCTTTTATTATATTGGCAGATGTAATGGTTTACATAAATTCCAAAGATAGACAATAAATGTTGGTACATGGTCTATATTAAGTGACATGAGAATACACATAGCGAAAATAAGGTAACACAAGAACAACTAGCTACGACGAAGGGGAAAGATGGACTCCCCTTAGAAATGAGCCAGGAATATAACTTTCCTGGACCGGAAGTTCCAGCTATTGGTTGTTTACTGGCCTGAGAATAAAAGGTTTCACACGATAAGCTTTGGTCCTCCCGGAAGACCCCATAGAGAAACCATTGTTGACATATACATTGCTAACTCTGTTAGTAACGAGACACCAGGAAAAGGCTTCTCGAATTTATGTTCCAAATACTTTACAGATTCTCCCCCCTGTTTTAAGTTAAATTTCCCAAATTTTTCTTATCCCCTTATAATTAAACCCTCAAACTTTAATTTAATTCAAAACATTCACTATCCTTCCCTAATTATTCACTTCTCACCTACTAACATTCTACAGCATAAGCTAGTAAACAATTACATAATGTAAACACTACACGATGCTTGCATAAGTAAACGCTTACATAGTATAAACGAACCACACTAACAACCGTAGTCGGAAACTGGATATTTTAACACTTCATTTTTCTTTGTATACTTTAAAATAGACTTGTTCCCCATACCCCTGAATTTGATGAGGACAAGGAAAGTTGGGATTATGTATAAAGTTTTAATTAGGGCAAAAGAAATGACCGAGAAAGGCTAATTAATCCTGAAAATACCAGCGACAAATAAATGAAATTGCAGAAACTTTAAAAATCATACCCTGCTGCAATGACATTAAGATATTATTCCCAATAAAATCCTCGGGGTTTCATTGCTGCGGAACGCCTCGGTTTAGACCTATTTGGTTTTGCTCTACTAACTTGTGGTTCGACAAATGGCAGTACTACTGTTGATATCTCTACATAATTATTAGCGCTACACATTAAAACCATCCCGTGAGGCATCAACCTCATCCCACTGGACGTCAAAACCAGCTCCCTTTCCATGGGTAGCCAAACCGCCCTGGGAGGCATCAGTACCATCTCGCAGTGCAACAAAAAAACCATCCCGTGAGGCATCAGTACCATCCCACGGGACCTCAAAACCAGCTCCCTTTTCCTGGGTAGCCAAACCGCCCTGCGAGGAATCAGTACCATCTCACAGTGCAACAAAATAAAACCATCCCATGAGGCATCAGTAACAACCCACGGGACTTCAAAACCAGCTCCCTTTTCTTGGGTTGCCAAACCGCCCTGCGAGGAATCAGTACCATCTCGAAGTTCCTTCTCATTATCATTGAGTCCAAATTTCACCCTCGTCAGCGCAGAAAAAATTCATCGGAAAAAGAAGACGTGTCTCCTTTCCCAACTATCTGTTCTATCTGTTCATATTGCTTTGCAACCTTGCACGCATTACCTAAACAAAAAAAAATTCTGCACTATTCTCTAACAAATACCGTTTGTAGGACAGTCTGATCCCCTCCTTGAATAAATTAAGAGCAAATCTTCCAAGGACTACACCATCTTCCCTGGCTTCTAAGGACACCCTGCATGACCTTCCTAAATTTTGCATCCTTCTATAGAATAGATATGCCCTTTCATCCTTAAATTGAGCCACGCCTACAAACTCTCCAACCATTTTGCCTACTATTTTGCCTGGGGCATTTGCTACAAGTTAACCACGTTTTAAACTTGACAAATTTATAATTGAGGGGAGTCAAATAAAATAAATGGAAATATGCCATTTTCCCTCCACTGTTTTACAAAATCAAAAGCAACCTTTTTGCTATATCCAGTTTCCGCCGGATCGAGAATAGGAATAAAAACTGACATATTGAGGTCAAAATTTGAAAAAGCAGTTATTCTAAAAATTTAAATATTGGTATTGGGGTGTATGTGCGCGGTAACCTCTTTTAAAGGCAAAAATGGCGCAAAAACGGTTTCTATGCCACTTACTCGAAGGGGAGAACCCCTTGTCGGCCCAAATGTTATTGAGATTCCCGCTCTTACCCCAACGGTTCTGCAAGCATTGGGTTAGGTACTACCAGATTTACAGTATACCCTGTCCCAGGGTACTATAACGTGATCGAGTGGTCAAATTGCCACTTTCTAAAGCCAGATGTACCCGCCTTGGGTTACAGCTTGAAAATCTCTACTCTCTCCTTGGAGGTAACAACCCTCCCTGTCAAAATAATAATGACGGTACCTTGTAGCTCTATTCCTACCCTGCCTGGGTTACGGAAAATAGTACACAGTTTGTAGAAAATACCTTACTTGTATTCTTCCAAAAGGGTCACAAATACCATATATATATATATATATATATATATATATATATATATATATATATATATATATATATATATATATATATATATATATATATATATATATATCCCAGACTGGGGTCAGAACGCAGACTAAAACATAATAATAATTTGTACAGCACTGTTTGTATGGGTGGACCGTCACTTGGCCCAGCCAATCACCAACCTCCTCATTCAAACCCAATTTTACCTCTTAAATTTATCTTTCAATGAATCCCCAAACCAGGAAGTAAAAATAAACTTGCTTCACAGCTTACCTATTGCAAAACCACCATCGCTTAGTAACGGGAATTTAACCTGTCTTTTGAAATTATACTGTAAGCAAATGTAATTAAAGAAACGAAAATAGGTCATTTATCTGAAAGGAAAAGAAAGAGGGGTGGAACCCTAACACCTCCCCCCGTGAGATAAATGACCGCCCACACGCTACCGTGGTCCACCCTTACAAACATAAACACTTAACTTCAACTTTACAAAATCCATTTGCCTTCTCTCTTCCACCGCTTGGCTCTGGAATCTGGATCGGTTGTCCTCGACACGTCTGTACTGTAGGACCACTATGGTCTAAATCGCATAGCATCTGCACTAGATTTTGCAAGTTGAAATCTTCAAGATTCGTAGGTAATGATTGTGCGCAGCACAATTCAAATCAACAAATTTTCTCGCTTTCACGAATTTACATTGGAGAGGAGCAGAGAATCAGTTTCTGGCACATGTGATGATGCCAGCCATCGTGAAAAATTGGCTGCACTAGCCTCTTAATTTCCATCTGTGGAAACAACCCCACATCTCAATCAAAAAGTAAATTGCCCCTTGGTATAATTTCAAATAATCCAAGGCCGAAAATACAAGGGCCTGTGAAAACGATAAGGGTACTAGAAATGAAGTAAAATTTTTCGCGAACCATGAATCGCCTTTTTTCTGGGTTCCCTCCCCTGGGATAATTAAATGAAGAATATACGTTGATGCTAATTGAAAATGAAACTTAGATACATCTCCCACTGAATGCAATTTGCCGGAAATAATTGTCGGTTCCCATGAAGAATAACAACCATGATTAGGGTTACTGGACAAAGGTTTGGGTGAAGTATGAAGTGACTGAGAGATAGTATCCCCCAAGGACTCCAGATCAGAAAGGCAAAATCTCAGTAAAGGGATCACAACTTGTCCATCAGTTGTGCATTTAGGAAAAGGGCTGTCTTTTGCGACTTTCCGCAGGGGATCTTCCCCAAGGGATTCCTCCCCCTCATAAAGGAACAAACCCTCTTTTGAGTTGATCAAACCAATATCAGATGCCTTTCAAAATTTTTCCAATCCGACTCGACATTCCATATCTCCCAACTTTCCCCCAACCCGTTGTAGGTCCTTCATCTCTCTTTTGTAACCATCTTGTTTTATTCCCCTGGGTCTTTGACCTCTTTTTCCCCCTTATTATTTATGTATTCAAGGCCAAGCCCATCTAACATTTTTTTATTTTTCGCCACTGCAGGCTGAATCTCCAAATTTTGTCTCTTCTTTGCATTCCTCTTTTCGTCTCTACTTTTCTCAGTTATGTCATTCGCGCAAAATAATAAATCATCGTTAAATCTGATTTGGACTCCAGTGTCCACTATCTTCGACTGTATTACTTCATTGTAGCTCCGTTTAATATCTTTTTTCTCTCTTCTAGTCTTCTTTATTTTTACCGCAGAAACAAATATTTCGTTATCAAATGGGAATTGAACTCCGACATTTGGTTTTTCATATTCTACCAAAATTTTTCGAAGTTTCCGAGGAAAAGCGCGTACAATAAATTTTGTCTCCTTATTCTCTGGTACAATCAGTGTTTCATTTTGGCCAGTACTTGTTATCGTCTCATATTAATTAAAAGTGTTCTCAAGTTTTCTATTATTTGTAAATTGTCCTGAAAAATCAATTTCGCGCGTCTTTTTTTCAATATTTTGTGGTCTTTTTACTTCCGCATCTCTTTTTTGTGGATTATCAACATTTTGAACCCGAGTATCCAGTATTTCGTTTTTCCGACAGGATGGCTCAGCCCCCCAATTTGTTTTATGCGGTCCACCTCCCCGCCTTGTCATTGAAGTAGCATATTCTTTTGTCGTTGTGTAATTTTGTAATCTTTCCACTGTTAAAGAAGTCGCTTTTAACGATGAGAGATTTCCGATATCTCCAACTTCTCCTCCTATTAAAACATGCACTGCTAGCCTAGGTACTGAGTCTAATTTTATCGCTTTTCTCTTGACCTTCCCGTCGTTCTTTTCAATTTCTTTTCTTACACAAGAAGACGGGCATGGGTGCGTTCCTCCATAATAAGATAATGTTGTAATCTTATTTTTATGGTCTATTTCCGTTCTATTAATTAGGCCAGTTCGCACATAGGTTTGGTCACTACAGGAATCAATTGCTATTTCGACTAATTCCCCGTTCAACTTTCCGTATATTTTATGCGACTCTGCAAATGCGTAATTTTTTTCCTTATTATGGGTCATGGCCCAGGCTGTCGTTTTATGTGGGTTTTGGTCATGTTTACTGGGGCAGTTTCTTGCAAAATGCCCCGGGGTACCACAGTTATACCAAGTTAGTTCTCCTTGCGCTGTGTTTTAGTGCCTATTTTTGTTATACTCTCTATATTGAAATATGTCTGTCTTCTCAAATTCCTCTCTTATTTCGGTCCACCTATTCGACATTTCCGCCATTTCTTCGCTTGTTTTTGGGTTTTTTTCTTTCAAATATATTTTCAATTCTCTGTGGGTATTTTCTAAAAATTTTTCCATTACTTTTTTATTTACCACTTCCGTCAATTTTTCTTTTATCTCTTCCGGGTCTTCATATATTCTATAATTTTCTAACTCTAGCCATTTTAAACACATATCTTTCAATTTGTACTCGAATTCTCTATATGTTTCGTTGTCTCGTTTTCTTTCGCTTCTAAAAATTCTTTGAAAATGCTCGGGAGAGAGTTGAAATTTTTCAAACATGGCTTGTTTTAGCCTTTCAAAATCTTTTGAGTATTCCATTGGTAATGCTTTATATGCAAGTTGTGCTTTGTAGTTAAGGAGGGGTTGTATTCTTGTCACCCAACTTTCTCTTGGTAATCCGCTTAATTCCGCCGTTTTTTCAAAATTGTATATGTATAAATGTACATCTTCATTTTTTTTCATTGGTTGAAGGTTTACTGCTTGCATTATTTCTATTGTAGACGATTTCTGAGCCTCTTGGTAATTTTTCCCGGCAATCATTTCCATTATGTATTTCCTTTCCGCTCTGTCTACCTCATCCTTTTTTTCTCTGGCTATCCTATCAGCCTCTTCTTTTCGTTCTCTGGCTATTCTATCAGCCTCGTCTTTTCGTTCTCTGGCTAGTCTATCAGCCTCTTCTTTTCGTTCTCTATTTATCCTCTCTTTCTCTTTTTCTATCTTTCTCTGTTTTATCTCTTTTCTATCTTCCTCCTCCTTTTGTTCTCTGGCTATCCTATAAGCCTCCTCCTTTCGTTCTCTTTCTTGTCTATCTTTCTCTCTTTCTTTCTGCATGAAATTTAATATTTGTTGTGTTGTATCTATTTGAGTACTCCTTCGCGAGCCCCTGCTGGAAATTGAACTTCTACTACTGGTGCTACTTGGCCTACTATGATTCTCTCTGTTTTTATATCCTCTTAATTTGTTTTCTGATTCTATTCCTTCTATAACTATATTTTCTTTTACTCTCAACTCCCCTGCATTTTGTACTTCCCCTGAAGGGTGAGTTGGTTTTGTTTTATTCGTCCTTTTATATAGTGAGTTTTCTTCATGTATTATTGCCACTGTTTCTTTTGTCTGGGTTTCTCTATCTGGGTATCCTTCTATCTGAAGTTGCCTTAGACTTTTTTTTCTTCCCTAGTTCGTATCGGGGATTGTTCTATTACTGATTTTGGTTTGAAGATATCCTCTTCACATATCCCGGAAATGTCTATTTCACCTGTTGAGTGATATATGGTTCTATCTGATGGTGTTTTTCTTAGAGTATTTCCAGCGGGAGTGGCATATAATTGTGTGTCTGAATCCGATTTTTGTTTTTCCGCGGTAGATCTTGTCTGCTTTCTTCGTTGGTCTGCCATTATTTTAAGGTTTATTTAACGTCTTTCATCCAAATGAAAATCCTTTTATCAATGTTTCTTTTTATTCTTTCGTGAAAAATTATTTTCTTTTAATTTGTTGATTCTTTTTTGGTCCTACGTGGGGAGCCCAGCCTCCCTTGTCTCACAAGTTAATTATTCGCGTGATTTATTGATTATTAAATTTTATAACTTATTATTATCCGACTAAGCACAGCTCAGATAAAAATTTCTCTTTGCGATTTTTGATATATAGCCTCTGTAACCACAATAGGCTACTTTTGTAGGCTAATTTACTTGTCTTTTCGAAAGCGTAGAATTCTTTTATTATCAACACTGTTAATAATTTCTGTTCTTGCTGCCACCAATGTTCGTAGTGCTAGCTACCGCTGGCACCACTTATTGGGGTGTTTGAGCGGGGTCACCACTTTTAAAGGCAAAAATGGCTCAAAAACGGTTGCTATGCCACTTACTCGAAGGGGAGAACCCCATGTCGGCCCAAATGTTAGTGAGATTGCCACTCTTACCCCAACGGTTCTGCAAATGTCGGGTTTGGTACTACTCTACTTACAGTATACCCTGTCCCAGGGTATGATAACGTGATCGAGTGGTCAAATGGCCAATTTCTAAAGCCAGATGTACCCGCCTTGGGTTACGGCTAGAAAATCTCTACTCTCTCCTTGGAGGTAACAACCCTCCCTGTCAATATAATAATGACGGTACCTTGTAGCTCTATTCCTACCCTGCCAGGGTTACGGAAAATAGTACACAGTTTGTAGAAAATACCTTACTTTTATTCGTCCAAAAGGTTCACAAATACCACAAAAATATATATATATCCCCGACTGGTGTCAGAACGCAGACTAAAACATAATAATACTTTGTACAGCACTGTTTGTATGGGTGGACTGTAACTTGGCCCAGCGAATCACCTACCTCCTCATTCAAACCTAATTTTACCTCTTAAATTTATCTTTCAATGAATCCCCAAACCAGGAAGTAAAAATAATCTTGCTTCACAGCTTACCTATTGCAAAACCACTATCGCTTAGTAACGGGAATTTAACCTGTCTTTCGAAATTATACTATAAGCAAATGTAATTAAAGAAACAAAAATAGGTCATTTATCTGAAAGGAAAAGAAACAGGGGTGGAACCCCAACAATTGGCTTTAAACTCCATTTTTTTTATTACGGACGTCAGATTTTGGGCCATAAAATTCACTACTAACAACAAGGGTCTAATAAAATTTACTGGGTTGTTTAACCGTGGTAAATCACTTACGAAAGATAGTCTATTCCAAATCCAATTGCAGTTGGTTTCAAATAAATCACTAGCGTCAAATGTAGTCACAATTGAGAATTAATTTTCGATTATCGAATTCAAAATGTTAAATTTTGGTTGGAAACTGTCAAATGTAGATCACACGTCGACTTTATAAAATCAGTTAAAAAAATCACCAAAGGTAGAATGGCTAAGTGAAGGTAGAAATCAACCGGAGACTCTCAGTTGTAGAAATTTGTATTAGTAGGTAGAAGCTATCGTTCGGAAATCCATATTAGCCACTGTGTAACAGCCTATTTCAAAATGTTCATTTAAAGGAAGGTGTTTCTCAAGAAGGCACTTTGAATACAAGAAAGTTCAATAGCTCGTAACGTTTCGATGTCACATTAATCAGTCTTTTGCAGTATTCGTGGCTCAATATCACAAGCAATTTTGGTAGCGGGCGAAATAACTCTTCAATATGTTGCCAATATTTAGCGTAAGATGTCGTTAGTACTTATAATGGTCACTTAAATGTCACTTGGAGGTTTTACCCTAGTGATATATGCTCCACTAGTTTTAACCGCTTGCCACCACTCCGAAAACCTCTGCTGTCACCAATCTGTAAACCTCTATTTAATTTTCTTTTTATGCCCTTTTTGTATTGGCAGATGTAATGGTCTACGTAAATTCCAAAGATAGACGATAAACGTTGGTACATGGTCTTTATTAAATAACGTGAGAATGCACATATAGAAAATAAGGTAGCACAAGAACAACTAGCTACGAAGAAGGCGAAAGATGGACTACCTTTAGAAATGAGCCAAGAATATAACTTTCCTGGAACGGAAGTTCGAGCTATTGGTTGTTCACTGGCCTGAGAATTAAAGTTTTCACACGATAAGCTTTGGTCCTCCCGGAAGACCCCATAGAGAAACCATCGTTGACATATACATTGCTAACTTTGTTAGTAACAAGACACCAGGAAAAGGCTTCTCGAATTTATGTTCCAAATACTTTACAATATTCTCAGGGATTAAGTCCTTATGATCTGGAAATTAATATAGAACCATTTAATGATAATTAGTCTTGACTTTTGAGTGTAGGTTATCCTAAGGGTTGTTTTCACCGTATCCTATACTCATAATAACAACGTCTAACGTTTCAACAAAACAATCAATAGAATACAAACCTAATGGAAATTAGGCTGTGTTAATACAGCAGAACCGAAAAACAAAAGAACTGCTTCAGAATATTCTGATTGTAGAAGATCATCGTGAGAGGAAACAATTTCAATCCATTAAAATAATAGAAACACAACGATAGTAAGTTTAAAAAAAAACATTTAAAACACTCGGATTGTAGGTTATCCTAAGGGTTGTTTTTGCCGCATCTTATATTCATATCAACAACGTCTAACGTTTCAGCGAAATAGTCAATGGAAAAAACCTAACGGAAATGAGGCTGTTGTAATACAGCAGAACCGAAAAAAAAAAGAGAAGCTTCAAAATATTCTGATTGTAGAAGATCATCATCAGAGTAAGAAATTTCAATCCATTAAAATAATAGAAAAACAACAATATTAAGTTTAAAAAAACTTTAAAAAAAATCAAAGTGGAGACTATCCTAAGAGTTGTTTTCGCCGCATCTTATATTCATATCAACAACGTCTAACGTTTCAGCGAAATAGTCAATGGAAAAAAAAACCTAACGGAAATGAGGCTGTTGTAATACAACAGAACCGAAAAACAAAAGAACAGCTTCAAAATATTCTGATTGTAGAAGATCATCGTCAGAGGAAAAAATTTCAATCCATTAAAATAATAGAAATACAACGATATTAAGTTTAAAAAACTTTAAAAACAATCGGAGTGTAGGTTATCCTAAGGGTTGTTTTTGCCGCATCTTATATTCATATCAACAACGTCTAACGTTTCAGCGAAACAGTCAATGGAAAAAACCTAACGGAAATGAGGCTGTTGTAATACAGCAGAACCGAAAAACAAAAGAACAGCTTCAAAATATTCTGATTGTAGAAGATCATCGTCAGAGGAAACAATTTCAATCCATTAAAATAATAGAAATACAACGATAGTAAGTTTAAAAAACTTTAAAAACAATCGGAGTGTAGGTTATCCTAAGGGTTGTTTTTGCCGCATCTTATATTCATATCAACAACGTCTAACGTTTCAGCGAAATAGTCAATGGAAAAAAAAACCTAACGGAAATGAGGCTGTTGTAATACAGCAGAACCGAATAAAAAAAGAACAGCTTCAAAATATTCTGATTGTAGAAGATCATCGTCAGAGGAAAAAATTTCAATCCATTAAAATAATAGAAATACAACGATATTAAGTTTAAAAAAAACATTTAAAATAATCGGAGTGTAGGTTATCCTAAGGGTTGTTTTTGCCGCATCTTATATTCATATCAACAAAATCCAACGTTTCAGCGAAATAGTCAATGGAAAAAACCTAACGGAAATGAGGCTCTTGTAATACAGCAGAACCGAATAACAAAAGAACAGCTTCAAAATATTCTGATTTTAGAAGATCATCGTCAGAGTAAGCAATTTCAATCCATTAAAATAATAGAAATACAACGATAGTAAGTTTGAAAAAAACTTTAAAAACAATCGGAGTGTAGGTTATCCTAAGGGTTGTTTGCGCCACATCTTATATTCATATCAAGAACGTCTAACGTTTCAACAAATACGGAAATACAGCAGAACTACGAAAATACAAAAAAGCGGATTTTTCAGTATATAAAAATATAGAATAGAAAAATATAAAATAATAAAAAAATAGAAAAAATAGAAGATAATAGAAAAAAACTTTAAAAACACTCGCTAAATATTTAGTGGTAAACCACTTTATAAGAAAACATGCTAATAAAGTAAAAGTATTGCCATTAGATTCCTTATTTTATACTATTTCTAATTATCGTAGGCGGATGATCTTCTACAATCAAAATATTCTGATTGTAGAAGATCATCGTCAGAGGAAACAATTTCAATCCATTAAAATAATAGAAATACAACGATATTAAGTTTAAAAAAACTTTAAAAACAATCGAAGTGAAGGCTATCCTAAGGATTGTTTTCACCGCATCTTATATTCATATCAACAACGTCTAACGTTTCAGCGAAATAGTCAATGTAAAAAAACCTAACGGAAATGAGGATGTTTTAATACAGCAGAACCAAAAAACAAAAGAACAGCTTCAAAATATTCTGATTGTAGAAGATCATCTTCAGAGGAAACAATTTCAATCCATTAAAATAATAGAAATACAACGATAGTAAGTTTAAAAAAAACATTTAAAACACTCGGAGTGTAGGTTATCCTAAGGGTTGTTTTTGCCGCATCTTATATTCATATCAACAAAGTCTAACGTTTCAGCAAAACAGTCAATGGAAAAAACCTAACAGAAATGAGGCTGTTGTAATACAGCAGAACCGAATAAAAAAAGAACAGCTTCAAAATATTCGGATTGTAGAAGATCATCGTCAGAGGAAAAAATTTCAATCCATTAAAATAATAGAAATACAACAATATTAAGTTTAAAAAAACTATTTAAAACACTCGGAGTGTAGGTTATCCTTAGGGTTGTTTTTGCCGCATCTTATATTCATATCAACAACGTCTAACGTTTCAGCGAAACCGTCAATGGAAAAAACCTAATGGAAATGAGGCTGTTTTAATACAGCAAACCCGAAAAACAAAAGAACAGCTTCAAAATATTCTGATTGTAGAAGATCATCGTCAGAGGAAACAATTTCAATCCATTAAAATAATAGAAATACAACGATAGTAAGTTTAAAAAACTTTAAAAACAATCGGAGTGTAGGTTATCCTAAGGGTTGTTTTTGCCGCATCTTATATTCATATCAACAACGTCTAACGTTTCAGCGAAACAGTCAATGGAAAAAAACCTAATGGAAATGAGGCTGTTTTAATACAACAGAACCGAAAAACAAAAGAACAGCTTCAAAATATTCTGATTGTGGAAGATCATCGTCATAAGAAACAATTTCAATCCATTAAAATAATAGAAATACAACGATAGTAAGTTTAAAAAAAACATTCAAAACACTCAGAATGTACGTTATCCTAAGGGTTGTTTTCGCCGCATCTTATATTCATATCAACAACGTCTAACGTTTCAGCGAAACAGTCAATGGAAAAAAACCTAACATAAAATGAGGCTGTTTTAATACAGCAGAACCGAAAAACAAAAGAACAGCTTCAAAATATTCTGATTGTAGAATATCATCGTCAGATGAAACAATTTCAATCCATTAAAATAATAGAAAAACAACGATAGTAAGTTTAAACAAAACTTTAAAAACAATCGGAGTGTAGGTTATCCTAAGAGTTTTTTTCTCCGCATCTTATAATCATATCAAGAACGTCTAACGTTTCAGCTAAACAATCAATGGAAAAAAACCTAACGGAAATACAGCAGATTCGAAAAACAAAAGAACAGCTTCAAAATATGCTGATTGTTATTTGATTATTTTATATACTTATTATTTTATATACTTCAAATTTACCAGGCAATATTTTTTTCATTTTCTATGAAAATACAAAAAAGTGGATTTTTCAGTATATAAAAATATAGAATAGAAAAACATAAAATAATAAAAAAAATAGAAAAAATAGAAGATAATAGAAAAAAAACTTTTAAAACACTCGCTAAATATTTAGTGGTTAACCACTTTATAAGAAAAAATGCTAATAAAGTAAAAGTATTGCCATTAGATTCCTTATTTTATACTATTTCTAATTATCGTAAGCGCTTACCTGACGATATTCCCTCACTCATTGTACCATATATAATATTAATAATATATTTCTTCGTAGGCTCAGATATCTGATACATCAGAGGTCCAAGATAGGAAAAAGCTGAAGGTATTTAACTCTGTGCGAGATTTAATCCAGCTAAGAAGAAATTTTTAATAATCGAAATTTCTAAAATTTCTTCTGAACTTTCTGTGAGGAATTTCAATTATGTAAGGTTTCGAATGATGAATCAGACTGAGAAAGCCGTCTTTCCTTCCTAGTGATCTTTAGCATATGTTCCTACTGTTTCTTAAGCATATACAATATCCGGAATAATTATTTAATTGTAAGTAGATAAGAGCAACACTTACTTATTACGCTTTGAATATATTCCTCTTTTTCCCCCTTCCCCCCCCCACCCAAAAAATTCTGTTTGCAATGACTGACAAATTGCATAGATTACTAACTATGCCCTGAGGACTTTTGCGGGTCATGCCATCCCTGGAGGCCTAATTTTTGGCACTTATCACTATTTTGAACAAAATGGCTATCTTAAATTGTTGACCAGTGTAAAGGGAAAAGTATATAAAAAGGGAGACGAAAGGGCTGGCTACTCGCCGATCGCTCTTCAACATGCCCAGAAAGTTTCAGCTTAATACTCTCAGTCGTTCCTCAGATATTTCTGATTCATCTTGTTGACAATCAGTGTGCACATAGCTTGTCTTGATTTTGTTCAGCATCTTCCTCATCATATTCTGGAAGTATCAGCTGAATACCCGTTTTTTTGTATTGAACACTAGTTTTGACAAATTTTCGCTATTCTCTGTCCTAGTGCAGGTAAATTAGCACGGATGAAGCCGTAAAAAATATAGACCTGTAGAAGAATGACCTATCTATCCTTTAGCATAACTTTCATTTCTCAAATCCTACCTCCTAATAAAAAATGAGCATAAATCTAGACAAAAGAAACACAATTATCATGAAATCTCAAAACCTTTTACGATCAAGACAAGATCTTTTATTGATAAAAACACATGACAAATAAACTTCTAAACTGGTCGACGGAGAGCAAGGCTCGATGTGTCGGCCATAAACAAACATAAGAAAATGCCGAAATAACAAATACAGGATAAAAAAACATACAAGGTAGGAGATAACAGAGGAGGCCACCCCAGCGCGAGAACACCACATCACAATTCATACTAATATCAATTATCCATCAATCCCAACATCCAGACAAAGAACATTTTTTGAAATATGTTTTTTCAAAGAAGATCTGCTCTTGAAACTTGGGAACATTTCTACTAAATTAAGTTTGTTAACAATATGAGGAATCTGGTATCTGATTGAGAATCTAGCTCTTTCTGATTTAACTGGAGGAAGGCAATAATTCTTGAAGCAGACGTGGTGGGCAGGAGAAATTGGAGTCTCAATTATACCCAAATCATTGAAATAATTTGTCGAAGATTGAATATCATAATACCACACTGCTGTATGCAGGTGTTTCAGTTATTTAAGATTAAGTATATTGAGAAAAACATATAAAGTTTGAGTTTCCGAGAGATTTTGAAGCCTCATTGGGCGATGAACAAAACTACCCAGAATTCTAATTACCTTATTTTGAATTATCTGAAGAGGTTGCAGATGGACCCTAAATGTGTTGAGATAGATTACAGGGCAATAATTTAGATATTATTCAATTCGAGAATGGTATAAAATTTTAAGGATTGAAAAAAGAAACACATGTTTCAATCTGTGAAGACAACCTAAGTTATGGGCAAGTTTCAATCTCAAATAATCAGAATGTTTACGGAAGGATAAAAGCTCATCGAGAATAATCACAAGGTAACGAAATGAATATACTCTTTATCCTACTTTGATTTACAATTAGCTTAACTCTTCTATGGTAATTTTATTACTGTTCGACCAAAAATAATGAATTCAGTTTTAAAGAATTTTGGAGCTAGGTAGTTACAAGCAAACTATTTATTCAGATTTCATTGCTATCACCATTTTCTCAACCAACAAAGATAGGGTTTTGGCCGCATGGTCAGAGAAATCAGGCTCAGGGAATCCAGCCAAATCTTGCGAAGTGAGGACTCTCTTAGCGGCTATCAGGGCACAACAGGCTCAGTATGCAGTTACTCCGAAACAAGCGATACCTTTTCAAATTTGGAAACTGGTAAGGCTGGCAATACATTTATGGTCTAACTCCGTGCTACTCAAAACAAAGGGTGATTATTCGGGTGCCTTAGAATGTTTACGCAATAGAGCCTTCTTTATTATGCAGTTCTTTGGAGGAGATAGAGCCTCAGATTTAGCTCTAACTAAAAGTTAAGAGATCCTTTTCTTCCAGGATAAAGAGGGTCTGTTGTTTAACCATACGTTTGGGAAAACCCTGAGGCAGGGAAATTCTAATACCTTTGCTCTTTTCCGGAAGCAAGATGAAAAATGTTTCCCGGTTTAAGCTTTCCAAGACTACCTTAGTTTTGCAGCAGAATGCGGCTTGTTGTTCTTATACGAGTTCCTGTTTAAGACAATCAGAGGCGATGCCTTCATAAATAATCCCATCGATTATGCAACCATTTATAGGTCCATGAAAATTACGTTAACAAAGATTGGGCTATCAGCTGGAGAGACACCGCACAGTCTTAGAGCTGTTGGAGCAATTACGCTCTCCGCAGGAGGAGCTGGAATTGAAGAAGTAACGGCGACAGTTGGATGGAGAACAAAAGGTACCGCAATCTACTACTTAGCATGGGAAAAAGTAATGTTGAACGAGAACGGAGACACTTTGAAGAATTTGGAGAAATCAGCTAGGGTCTATGATGACCTTGATAATGTAACGGGACGATAATTCGAAACCTCAAATTTTCCAATTAAGGTTACTCAAGTAAAATAAAATCACCCAAAATATGAAACCAAAAATTCAAGTAACATACGGATCGAGTAAGACTCAAACATTCAATTTAAAAATAGCAAAGAAAATGTATCTTATTCAAACATACAGTGTAAAAATCTTTCCCTCGGAAAATATAATAAATAAATCCGCCTCCGCGTCGCAAAAGCACGCAATAAATATTAGTGTGACCAAATCTTATATGACAGGCGACCAACAATGTAATTTAAATCTTAAGAGCTTGAATTTCCAAACTATCAAGAGATGGTTGAATTTATTATACAAAAAATAGTCACTCGAGATACAAAATATTTTTGTGTAATCTAATTGCATTGTTCTGAAAACTAAGTTTAGAACTATGTATTCCAATGTAACTAAATCGTATTGTCCTTTAACAACTTTCACAGAGATAAATTATAAGTCTTCTGGAAACTAAGTGACATGTCGCTAGCAAAAAATTACAATGTAAAACTTTGTTTTGTTGAGAAAAATTCCAAAGTGATATCTTAAAGTTATAAATCGTATTAAAATTCAAGTAGCCAATTGGTGTATCCCTATCCAAAAGAAATATAGGACATACAGTCTGAACCAATAGGACCAGTGTAATATACTCTTCAGCAACGCATGGATGTAACCTCCGGCTAAATTGGAGAGAGTAGATAGTTAGGACTTAGCAATTTTTGCGCCAGTCTATTGGAGTCTATTATCAGTTTTATGTGCAGTCTATAGTGAGTCTATCAGCAGTCTAATTTGAGTTTAGAATGAACCTTCGAAAACAGTAAACGTAAGTGATTTAACTGTTGCATTGTTTGTGTCCCAGTCTACAATATTATCTTAGTGTCCATGACTGTGAGGTGTTTTCGATATTCCTGACAAGCTCTGTACCGTTAATGTGAGTAAAAATAAATACATTACTTTCTTAATTATTTCTCTTTATGTTAATATTTCTCAAGATAGTTAGGCCTTGTGGCTCCAACCGCTCTCAAGGAAACCTGAATCCTTTCAATCTGATTTCGACTCAGTAAGGCCATTAATATATGCTCCCCATAAGAGCCTCTGATTTAATTCCCCGCTACACGAAGCTCCCCCTCTACTATGGTATGATGCTCGCAAAACACCAACTAAACATTTAATCGAAAACACCCCCATTAGAATTTAATTAAACTTTTAATCGAAAACCCCCCCATTAGAATTGGCGCGGCGCTGATGAGCAAAACACTAGGACAAAATGTTCTACAAAAAAAGATTATTGAGAAATATTACGCGTAGAGAACGTGCAATATTTTGTGCAGTATTTGAAGTGCAATATTGTGTCAGGCCTAAGTCCCCTTAAAATAGTAACAAAAAAAACAAGTATACTAAAAAAAATACATAAAATCCCCTCATAAGATAACAGAAAATTGGAAGTGTCAAATTTGAGTTAAATCAAAAAAAAAATAAAACCAGTGCCGAATTTTAGTTGTTGTTAAAAAAAAATCAAACCAATATGTCGTTAGATCCAAACGAACAATTGCTAAAGCAAAAATTTAGTGCCAAAACAGTGGCAATTTCAAAATCCCTTCCCACATATAACGGAGAATAAGATGTGGATGAATTTAGTATCCAATTAAACCAATTCGTAGAATCAACTAAAATGGACTTAAAATCATTAGTAGGCATGTTATTAATGAGACTTAAGGGACAAGCATTAACATTCTTAAAACAAATAGAGAACACTATAGGGAAGATAAAAACCTTCCAATAAATTCCATAGAAAAATTGCTAAAAGCGTTTCAAGAAAGATTTGTTGGGACCAGTTCAACACACAAAATGAAGAATGAAACATTACATTCTGACAAAACCAAAAATGCAAGAGAATACCTATATAAAGAAATGGTACCCATCGAGGGTAATTATGAAAAGTAATCTTGTCCTTTAAACGATAAAATTGTAATTAATGCTTTCATGCAAGGATTGAGCCCCAAACTCTACCGAACGTTAATATAAAAAAATATTCAAGCATTAGAGCTGGTAGTTCAGAAAGTAGAGAGACTGATTGAAATTGACTCAATTGTGGCAAATAATAATAAATCAAGGATAAATAATGTAGGAGAATTAACTCTGGGACGATCACGAGGAATTTCACCCGCATTCTTTTCGAGAGATAATTCACCAAAACCGAAACAAAATAAATCTCAAACCTCAACCAAAAAGAGAATTGTGCTTTTTGTACCCACGAACATTAAACACTATGCACATGACACCCCAATTACATGCCAAGTATTTGATAAAGAGGGATATATCGCAAAAGAATACCGCACGAAAAACAACTATATACAAACGACCCCATGTTTTGATAACTATTAGTTCGGGAGAACAAACTTAAATGCCAATGGGTCAGGAAGTTATAGAAGTAACCCCCCGCGCCTACCATCGTTCCGTAACCCCTACCAACAAGGATTGGAATGTGCAAACCCTTCCCCAAACCGACAAAATAATTATCGGTTCCCCAACCCAAATACGCAACAAAATATGTACCAATTTAATTCACGAACAGTGTATCCGACTAAATTTAACAGGAATACGAGCGATAACAGAGGATATTTTTTTCCAACGGGAAGTAATTTTTCTTCAATGCAAAATAAACAAATGCCGCGAGCCGTCGGCACAAGAAATTCTAACCCACGTAATAATACGTGGCAACCAAGACAATCAAACGTCAATCAACTTACTAGGGAAGTTCCCACCGAGCCCCAATGTCAAACACCAACCTATCAAATAAACGCACAGGGAAACGAATCAGGCCCCCAAGAAAATTAACCAGGACCCTGGAGGCCAGTATTATTTATAGGTCCTTTCCAGTAGCTGTACCTTCTTTAAGTGATAATAATGATATATTACCTATATTGAATGATTTTGGTGTTGCAAACATTTATTTCAAAGCGTTAATAGATTCCGGTGCATCGGTTAACATAATAAACTCCAATGTATTTAATATATTACCAGTATATATTAAGCGACGGAAAAATTTTAATATTCCCAGTTTAACTAGCGTGACAGGACATAGACTGGAAGCAATATTCTCCATACGCCTAGATGTTACAGAAGATAATAGAATCTTTCCTACAAACTTAATAATATGCAAGAATTTCCCATATGAGGCTATAATCGGTACTAATTTTTTAAAATCTAATAAAGTATTATTAGATATAGTGAATCACAGACTCTTGTATCCATCCGATCCTATTCTCCAACGCGTGGAGACAGGGGAAGCAACAGTAAATAGAATAAAGTCTTTTGTACCCTGTTTCTCGTCCTGTAGGAGAAACTCAAGCAGCAAATGGATTGAGTCAGTAAAAGCAATGATAGGGAAAATGCAAGAGTATAGGCATACAGAAATAAAGAAAATAACAGAATTATGGAACGAAATAATAAATCCAAGTACTGTCCCCTTTAAGCCAACCCCTAAAGCAGAAGACTTGACGCAACCAAGCGCCAATATTAACTTAATATAAAATGACTCGGAAGAAAAGTATTATGGATTCACGGTACGTAAAACAAAGATCCCCTCAAAAACAATGCAAAGAGTTCAAATCTCTCTAATGGTCACCCCCGTAAATGACAATTCCGAAATTTGGTTTGCATCCCCGTGTAAAGAAATCCCCGAAAATCTGTTTTGTCAAGAACAGATCATTTTGTAAAAGAAAGGGGAAGGTTTTATTTGGTTGACAAATGCACATGAAAATGATACTATTACATTAAAAAAGGGATCATGCCTCGTTGAAATACAAGTGATTTCTGAGCACGAACTAAAAGAATAGAAAAACTCCAAGAAGAGGTTAGTTAATAGCATTGGTGTTAGTAATCCAAAGAATAGGTACCCACTAACAAAACCCCAATTTTTGGAAAAATTTAAATTAGACCATATCCAAGATACGCTACTAAAAGAAAAATTATGTTAATTGCTCTGGAATTTCGGAGATATTTTTTCCACATGTGAAGAAGACATTGGACTGATAACATTCTATGAACATTCTATTCACACCACAGGGTTACCTGCAGCTAAACAACCCTATCGCATCCGTCATCCCTACAAAAATTGGTTAAAAAATAAAATCCGCAAATTAGAAAGAAACAATATTATATGCCCAAGTATAAGCCCGTATTCGGCCCCTGTTATACTAGTGCCAAAAAAGAGCAAGGACCTTAGGCTCGTAGTAGACTAAAGAGCCCTAAATAAGCAAGTAGTTAGCGATAAGTTTCCCCTACCCCGAATCGATGAAATCCTAGACTCAATCTCAACCAAAAATAAAATCTGAACATCTCTCGACTTTACACAAGGTTATCATCAGGTTAAGATATCAGATAATGACGTTTATAAAACGGCGTTTTCGACGACTGAATGCGGCTCTTATGAATATTTAAGAGTGCCCTTTGGACTCAAAACTAGTTCAAGTGCACTATGTAGACCTATGTTACACTTATTACGAGGTGTAGAGAATATCATTCATTTCATGGATGATGTGATCTGTGTAGAAAAAAACCCAGAGGATCATTTAAATACATTAGCCAAACTTTTTGAAAAATTCAGAGAGGGTAATCTAAAATGTAGACCTGAAAAAGTAAATTTACTTCAATCCGAAATAAAATTCTTGGGAATGATAGTGACCCAAGGCCAAATATCACCGGACCCGAGAAAATAAAATGTGTAGAAAATCTCAAACCCCCGGAAACTATAAAAAAATTACGAGCAATTCTCGGTTTAACAAGTTATTTTAGAAAATTCATACGTAACTACGCCCAGCATGCACAACCCTTAACGGGCCTAACTAAAGGGACCCCCCAAAATATTAACTGGTCGCAGGAAGCTCAAACTTCTTTGGACACTTTCAAGAAACCACTTACTTCTGAACCAGTATTGTCGCTACCAGACTTTGAAAAAGGACAATTTGTAGTCACCACCGACGCCTCAGCTCTTGGCATCGGTGCAATCCTTTCCCAATTAATCCCCGTGGAAAACTACCCCGACCCCCTATAGAAAACCCCTCAGTAGATAGAGAAAGTCATATGCTATTCAAGTAGAACTCTATCGAAAGGTAAAAGCAGTTATTCTGTGACGCACTTTGAGTTACTATCAATAATTTACCATTTAGACGAATTTAGACATTATTTAGTGGGCCGAAAATTTAAGTTGCGTTCGGACCATAAAAGCTTACAGTACCTAAGCACATTCAAGAATCCAACTGGAATCTTAGCTAGATGGATAATGAAAATCCAAGATCTGGATTACGAATTTGAACATTTGACCGGTAAACAAAATGCCGCCTGTGGTTACTTGAGTAGATACCCTGAAAATAACTCCTCAGATAACGTAAGTAAAGAAATAAATGCCATTAATCCCAGTAAACGAAAACACAAGAAGAATAAACCTAAAATCCAAATAGGAGAAAACAAAATTACTCATAACCCCTTATCGCTGGCTAACATTAAAAGAAATCAAATTAAGGATGAAATGTGTTCGACTCTCATTAATTATTTTGTGAATTCTGATAACCTCCCTGATAAGTTTAAAACTCTAAGAAGGGAAATATACAATTTTTATTATGATTTAGACGAAGAAATCCTTTGCAGGATAGTAACTGGCGATAATAATAGAAATCAAATTTCCATAATACCTGTAGTACCCCAAAACCTGATAATACCTGCCTTTGAATATTTTCATTCAGATATAGGCGGATACCTGGGAATCACGAAAATCTATCTTAGATTAAAACAATATTTCTTTCTTCCTTCAGCATTAACCAAACTCAAAGACTTTATAAATAATTGCGAATCATGTAATTTAAGAAAGAATCCTCAAACTTACCCCCACCCCCCCATGGGAAGAGTGCCAGTAACAAGATTTTCTTTCGACGTTGTTTCATTCGATTTATATGGAACAAGTGGATGCTTACCTGTTTCCAACAGAGGTCATACTTGCATTCTTTCAGTTATAGATCACTTTACCAGTTTCACTTTTGCCAAAGCATTGAAAAATCAAGGTGAATACTTTACGAGTAAAGCGTTAGCAGAAATATTCTTAAAATTTGGCGTCCCTAACAAAGTTATTAGCGATAATGGAAGTAATTTTGTCTCTAAAGTAACAAAAAATTTAATGAATTTCCTCAACATAGAAAAATTAATGACCTCTCCCTATCACCCCTAAGCTAATGGAAAAATTTAAAATAGGCACAAAATATTTTTTGATGTTTTGAGTATTTATACAAAAGACAACCGAAACGATTGGGACCAATATCTACCTTACTTAACTAATGTAATTAATACTGCATATTCAGAGACAACTAAAGAAAGTCCATTTTTTTATTCGGACGCGATTTTAAAATTCCTTATGAGGAAATTATAGAATCCAGACAATATTATAATAATACAGAGGACTACAAGTAACATTTTATAAATAGGATGAGGAAAACCTATAAGGTAGTTAGATAAGAATTAGAAAAATGTAAAATGAACCAAGAGTTGAGAAATGAATCCAAAGTCAAAGGAAACATAAATTTTAAGGTAGGCGACTGTGTCTATCTAAAAAATGAGGCAAAGGTAGAAGGCAAAAAACTTTCTAATAAGTATTCGGGACCTTACAGGATAATAAAAAAACAATGATTATACTTTTAAAATGATAAACCCTGAAAAGGGAAGAACTTATAAGGCACATGTTAGCCGTATAAAAAGGGCCAAGTACCCAGCCAGGTGGGCACCCAAACCCTCATCTACTGATTCGTCAAACACGGAAAATGAATTTCCAAAGTCAAGGTTAGCCGAGTTAAAACCTTTCAATTTCAAACAAGATTATTTCGAAAATATTAGCGACAAGAAAAACTTTGAAGAATTTCTAGCCATGAAAAATCTAGTCATCCCCAAAAGAAAATCTTTAATACCAGTAGCAACAAGAACCCCAAAAGGTCCAAAAAGATCATCGTCAGAAAGCTCGGAAGAGTTAGACTATACACTGTCCCCAAAAACCCAATTTTTTCCCGATAGAATTTCACCCCTTGTCCCCCCAAAAGATTTCCAGATGATATGGTATCCCAGCAACCCCAATAAAAAGGCCCCTATTGCTACAAGATGAATTAAATAGAGCTATGGAAACCCCGGGTGTGAAAATAAAGAAAACCCCACCCAGGGAAACGAGCAAAGAGAAAAATTTGAGAGAAACCATGGACATCATAAATTACCCTATAAAGACAAGGCAAAGTACCTTGCCTTGGACCCAGAAACACCCTAAAGATGGAAATTTAGGACAATACCATCACATAACGGTATCAAAAGCAAAGCCCAAGGAATCTTACTCCTGGAAACAAACCATGTTACAAAATATACCCCCCCCCCCGAGTATATGGCATTCAAACAATGGAGACATTCTCCACAAACATTTGACTCCTCTCAGAGTTCCCAAGAATCTTCTAATTCCCCCCGAAACAGAACTTCAGCGCGAGGAAATGGAAAATAAACCCGCTACCTCAAGAAAAGACGAAATATATGAAGCGAGGGCAGGTAATACTCCTAAATCGCAAAGGACCACACTAGAAAGCTCCAATGATGAATCTTCAGGGACTAGTTCTACTGAATCCGACGATGAATCAGCTCCTGACGAACCCCAAGATGCACAAAAACGAAAACCGGCTTCTGCCGCTGCTCATGCGAAAGAGGCTAAATTAAAAGGTCAAAAATTCCTATTGAAACAGTATAAGAAATTTGACCTAATCTCTATGGGAAAGTCAAAAAAGAATAAAACGCCAGAAAGCAAACAGGAAGTTACCACAAAGTCCGGCAGAGTAAGTAAAAAAGCAGATAAATGGAAATACGTCTAGAGATCAAGTACCCCAAAAACTCATAAAATGATATTAAGAAGAAATGAGCAGCTTAAAAAAAAAAAAAAAAAAAAAAAAAAAAACCTTGAAACAAAGGTGTATGAATAAGACACTTCAACAAAAGCTACCCGTAAAATGTCGAAGAAAATTACTAGCTAATTTTTCCAGCTAAACTTAATCCCGGCTTGATTAAAAACCCTGAAGATAGAAGCAGAACAAAAATCGTTCAACCTCTTCTCCAAAAAAATATACCTAGTGCTACCTCGTTACAGACAGAACGAATATGGACCAGCTATTTCAGATACGATCGAAACTTCTAGACGCCTCGACACAATTGATAACAGAAAGACTGAAAATCTAGAATATGATAGAAGCCACACTTAAATGTCTTGGTGAAGTTAAGGCTTCCAAAGAAAAAGTGAAAAAAAAATAAATGAGATCCTACTAACCAAACAAATGGATAAATTAATTGAGACCCATTTTATGGAAGTTAAGGAACACACCGCCAAAATCCAGAATGAAATGGAATCAATAAGCGACACCACGCTTATTAAGGGATATAATTACCCCGACAAGGTCGTAAAATTACAAGTATTATATAACAAAATGCAAGAAATTGGTAAGAAAGTGCAAGATTATAGAAACAGTACTGTTCTATCCGCAATGATAGCGTTACAAGAAGCCCTGGCATCCGAGCGAGTAAAGCTCTTAGACTTACAACATAAATACGACCACTTAAAAGCACAAAAAGAAATAATTAAACTACAACAGGACAGCTTAGAGAAACAATTGAAGGAAAACCAAGTCGAAATTAACAGAGAACTACAAAAACAAAGAGAATTCTAATCAAACTTAGAGAAAATGGTGGCAACCTATTTCACAGTTGAAATTGACCTACCCCTTAATCCCCATTTGGAAAATATTCTTGTTAACAATTACAACGAAGGGCCATCACAACCCTCGTCTTTCACAATCCCAAAACAATTTCGTCATCACCACATAAAAACCTAAATGGAGTTTATTCAACAAAACCCCCCAACGGACAATAACGTATCTATTAGGATCCAATACCCCAATATCCAAATAACTGATATAACTGGCCAAGATTCATCAGAGATCTCTTTACCACAAGGAACGCCCAACACGCATCCGTTACCAGACTAGACAAAAAACTATGAAAATATTAATCATGGCTGTTAATTAAACTCAAGGAGGAGGTAAAAATTCTTTACTCGTTTAAATGCAAAAAAGAGAAATATTTTTTTTACAAGTTTAATACAGTAAAGTGCTTAGGCAAGGATGTAGCGATAGCCTAATATCACGCGTGCAATCCACATTAAACTAGAGTACCTTTATTTCTACTGAGCAGAATATAGTATTTTCTAAATTTTGGACAAAAGAAATATATTATAAATTCAGCTATAGAAGAGAAAATATAGTGGACAGCCTTCCTAGCTTTGCCAATCCCGGTCAGCCCCCGGAGTAGGTAAACATGAGGATCACTAGGGATCACTTGGCATGTAATTGTATTTAGTGCATAAGGATTCTTCCATATGCTGATTCAGAACATACTTTTGATCTCCATTGAGTATTCAAATGTGGATCTAAGGAGGCTTTCGGTGTATCGAACCTCGAAAGGCTTGATTTTTTTTTGTATTTCGAGGTGTGATATACTAATGGTTACTTTAGGATCAATCCTACCTCTTCTGAAATTAATTTTATGGGATATCTTATCCAAATTCAAAAAACTGCATGCCAACAACATAATCAAACACAGAATTCCAGAATATCCTAACTGTGTCTTGTGATGAAGGTTTATCCTTCACCTCCATCATAAGACATATTTGGTATCTTTATTATTACGGCATAGGAAATCTTGATTACCCGTTTAGACGATAGGTCAAAGTAAAACCTTATTCTAGAAATATCTCATTGTTATTATTATTGGCACGACAGCCAAACATATAAAACACAGTATTAGTTACCTAAATAAATAATAACCACTTCTCACGGTAAAACTCAAAAAGGGCTTTGGTGCAAATAGTAATCAAAAGTATTCCTTCAAATAAAAGTCAGCAAAAACATGAGCCCCTACAAATGGCATTAAACATCTCTCATAAATTGACCCCATGTAAAGCGTCGATACGATAATAAATCAAAGCTCGTAATTTCCAAACGCCGTTGAAACCACTAAGATTTATGGTAGTTATTCGGATCACCTAAGCATAATTTCCTCGAATTAAACTACTTTCCCTTTTCATCTTTTTCTAACAAGAAGAATAATTGACCCGTATACCGTTGTGTACTCTGAGCTACTTGCATACCTATAATTAACAGTCCTTCCGCCTAAAAACTAATAAATAACTTATCATACTAAAATGTTCCTTATATACCAAGAAATAAAAAGGTCAACCCCAGCGGCATAAAATTGGCCCCGGTGAAAATTAGGAGATTGGAAAAATATAGTTTGATCTCAAAAGTTGATATCTTCGATATATCTTTATCTATATATTTGATCATATAGTGGTTATAGGTTGGCGTGGTATAATCCAAAATACAAAAAACAATATACAATTCTGTTTCAAAACCTAAATGACCAAAGGAAAATAATTGCTAGAGAATTAACGCAAACAAATCGATTTCTTGAACGTAAAAATAAAACAAAATTGTAGGATTTAAAATACTAATCTTTGCACGTATGTGTCAACCTATAGAAATACAATATAATCCTTAAAAAAAGATAAGTTCGTAAATATAAACAAAACCTCAAGGGCAGTATAATCCTTAAACTTTAAAAATAAGCCCCAGAAATGCGCAGGGCATGAGAAAACCTGAAAAGAGCAGTTTCACGGTCTCAGTTTCTTGATAGTTTCGGCTTAATGAATTTCCTATGTGGCATAATTCAAGTTAAGTAGACATATCTTTTAAGACAAGTGTGACAACCACCCTAAATAAAATTATTTCGACAAACTGTCCTCGTAATCTAGCAACTAATCACGTGTCACTCGCGCAGATTAGACAGTCTTGAGAGACAAAATTAGGAACCTTCCATAAGTCAAAAATACATGATATTAGTTATTAAAGTTCTAAAATATTATATCTGGGAGTCACAAATAAGACAGAAATAAAGCAAAGAAAAAAGGACAAATATTGATTAATTTTTCGATTTTTGATGGCCCTCTATAGAGAAAGTATTTTTGCTATCAAAAATTGTTGTACCATAAACTAAATTTGTAACCAACGCTTAGCTAACTGAACCATTAGTTTTATCATCGTTAGCAAAAACAGCGGGACCCATACAGCCGATAGGCAAAGGGAAAAACAATCGTCAAATACCCTAACAATTGCAGCGATAATTTCAACCGAGATTATCTTAAAGTGAATCAAGGCGTACAATAATGAACCGCGCAATTAAAGAATATGAAAGCTAACCCGTAAAAATAAGAATAACAAAATAAAAACTTTTTCCTAGGCCAGATGAATCCTTAATTTTCAAAAGCTTGGTCAACGTAATTTGAAAATAATCAGAAATAGTAAGTCAAATACGAGACCCGTCTCGAATAAAACTATTCGCTTACAATCCCGCAATCAGTTGTATGTTATATATATATATATATATATGAAATAGGCAGTGAACTTTTGAAACTAACCTGCGCTATAGTTCCCTCTAAGAAAAAGGCAAGTAGCCTAATTCTTGAGAAATTGCATAAAAAAATAGCGCAATCCAATTTCTCTGGATTCTCCAAAAGACGAAAGTCCCGCAACATGTCGTCCAGACGAGTAGGTCAAAATCAGACGAATATAGGCCTGCCAATGTACAGACTAGCAACCAAGATTATTCACAAACTAACCAATTAGTGTACAAATAAGAAGATTCTTCCAAAAATTATCGTAATTCATAAACACTCATATAATGAAAACACAGTATTTAATAGTTTTTACTAACCTTATAAACTAGTCACGGCCTTAAATCCTTGCTAAACCTTATCCCGCCAAAGAAGAAGTGTAACATAGAAAACGACATGTTATTCATGAAAATCAAGCTTTACGAAATCCACGCTATTTAAGAGTTCAAAAGATATGTATTCACTAAGGCATATATGAGTTTGAACTAAAATTGAAAAAATAAAAACGAAAATTTATACGGGGTATGAATGATTCAAGGATAATTTCTAATGTAATCAAACGAAAGTGGAAGCCATAAATCGCCAAAATTTTATGAATAGGTGAATAGAATCCTAGTGACCTGTCGCTTAGCACCTGTATCCTAGCACCTGTAACTTACTAACAATGGCCCAAAGTCAAAAATTGTTTTTGTTCAGAAACACGTTTAAAGAACCCTGAATTGGAAGATATAACAATAAGGCTTAATACCCCTAGAACTTTCTCTTCAAATCAAATCTCTGTAAAAGGCTAACCTAGTAAAAAATATCGCGATAGAACTAAAAAAAAGTAACAGAGAATATAGGTTATATTATAATCAAACATATGTGCCCCCTCCTGTCGCGTGGCACTTTCGTGCGGCATCTTCGTGGCACCGACGTGTCGCGCCGCGAGATCAAAATAGGCAAATCGAACGGTTACCTTTCAGAAAAGTAATGAGTCAAAGCAAAATATCATTTGAATGAATTACAAATAGGAGAAAAAAGAATAGTAAAATTGAAAAAAATGACAGTTCTGATTCTTGCAGAAACAAGACTAGTCCACGCTAAGCTAAATAAGAAATAGTCACGCGGGCAAATCTTACGATTAAAATAATATAAAGTAAATAAACTTTTATACCTTATGCAAGACACCTATTAAAACCCATATACATATCCCTGCAAAGTCTTAGGTAGTATCATACCTCTGCCATGTGGCACTATCTCTGCCACAGAGTCAGGATGGTGAGACGTAGTAGATATTGACTATACAAAGGGATAAAACCCAGACTAAATGTAATTTTTGCGCATTTGAAGGCGAGAACCGGGCCTTTGCTCCGATTTCTGTCTATTCGCCCCCAGTATAGGGATGTGATGTGCCCTAAAACAGCTCAGTAGGGTTATGATTAGAAATACTCTATCTTTACAATATCTTAATACCGTCATCTACGAAAGTTTCTTGTACGTAATGATTTTGCTTTCACAAAAATTTAAAACAAACAAGTTTTAAACAGCGCGTTTTCCACAGCTCAATTGCCATATCTTTCAGTCGCATTTCCTATAACTTTACAGCAAAAAAGATTACAGCTTACTGTAACTTATTAGGTTTAAATTGGGACTAAACTAACTCTAATTTACCAATGGTTCACTACAATACGTATAACATATCTTAATTTCGTTTAGGGAATACAAGGTAATTAAACTTTTATGCCTTATGCCAAACTTAGAAAAACTTTTAGGTAATATCGCGCTTGATAATAAGTACCTCTGCCACGTGGCGATAACTCCGCCACGGAGAAGAATAAGTCAACACCTTAAATGTGAATGTCTTTTTTTAACTCATTTGAACGGAAAGATTTAATCTCGACTAACAAGCCTTTGTATTCCACCAATTTAGCATAATTCTGAAGTGCCCTGAAATACGGAGTTTATTCCTACATATTCTAAAGATAGTATTTGAGTAAACATCAATATACAACTCTTCATTCGATTCAACTTAAACAATAGCTATCAGAGTAAGCAATTAAGGAAGAACCGCCTTCAATATAAAATAAATTAACTCTCTTAAATTAATCGAGTACAAAACTTAAGAAAATAAATCAATAGGTATTTTAATAGCAGGTAATCAAAGCTGAACAAAGTATGACAATAAATGAAAATGCCTTATAGTTAAATCGCTTACTATTGCCGTGTAATAAGTATTAAGGCCTTAATTTTTGAAAGCCTTAAAAGATGAGTTTATATTTTCAAACTTCGGCCATAATAAATTTGTTCACGTTGACAGGATACACAATAACTATGGATGGTTAAAAAGATTGTTTAAAAAATTGTTAACTACAAGTACTTAAAAGAACGTTTGATACGACGATTAACTGAGCATAGGAATCGAATGCCCACATTAAATTCTAAATGAAAATCTTAGAACTCCTTCAAACTGATCGTCAGTTCTTTTATTTAGTAAAATATTCTGACGTAAAATATACTACAACCCTTTCTTTAACGATTTAAGATCGAAAACTCAATCAAAATCATGTAAAAAGACACTTTTAGCTAAAAATCAGTTAGGATACCCCTCACACTCCGTGTTAATAATTATTTTTTTACTTTCGATAAGTAATAAAAGCTAAATATAAACGACTATTCTCATTCACAACCCCATGAAATCCTCGGAAAATTATGTAGGAGGAATAATTCAAATAGCCATTGGATACGAGATAGTAAAAAATGGATGGACCTCGATCATAGGAGGTCAGAGCCAAGGATGGGCGTGGTATATATTATCCCACTGCGCAAGCACTTGACTCTCACCTTCTTTTGATAAAAGATTACACAAACACGAGACTTGATTACACAACAAGAAATCACTTGGCAAGTAATATAACTGCCTATTCGTCAAAATTCTTAAACAATTCGACCCTCAATCGTGGGAAGCGGTGGACACAGGTGAATGGGATTGGTGTCATTATCATCCCGTTCCCGTTCCCATTTGGCACTAGCTCTCTATGAAAAAAAAACTATACAGATACGAGTTGTGATTACGTAACAAGGAAAAAATTAACGAATGGATGGATCCTCAGTCGTGGGGAAATGTGGCCATGGCAACGGTGTTGGTGTCTACTATCCCTCTGCCGCCACCCTGGTCTCTAACTCTCTGCGTGAGACAATTGTACAGTAGAAGAATAAATTACTGAATAATAAGGAGTTATAAAATTACAGTTAAATGGGGGCCCGCTGGTCAGCTGTTGTGATATATGGTGCCTTATATCCCATTTGTCATAAATGTTTGACCGGGGAGCTCTTGTGAGAAAATCAACTCATCCCTCTATAAAAAGTGATCCGCAAGAATTACCCTACCTTACCCCCACCATTAGAAGAATCGCTTTAACAAAAGTGACCATACGAGAATCTGGAATGAAAATGGACAAAAAGTCCGATACGTGGGGAGTACCTTTGCTTGATATGTTTTCATGGTTAATTATTTAGTGGAGAGACGCCCTGCAAGAATATTTCCTAATGAAGAACAACTCGAACAAGAAAAGGAACCCAAGGATACCAATGAAAGTTAAATATCATAAAACTAAAAAGACCAAGTAAATAACTATAACTTATGATAAGCATGATTAGATTGAAAACGCATCGCTATTGCGTAATCATTATCATACCTTAATTTACTATAACGTAGCATAATTATTTCAAAAACATATTACTACTATGTAATCATTTATTATGTAAGCATTAATTAATGTTATATAATAGCACATTTGCAGATACGGTACGTGAGTGACCGTTGACCACTGGTTTAGGGAAATGCCGAAAGCGACCATACGGTACGTTGCTAATATTAACCTAAAAGCAAATAAAATAAATTAAAAAAAAAGTAACCATGATAAGATACCCAAGCCATCAACAATTAAGTAATCGTAGACTAGAAAGTGTAACCTCATGGAAACTCAAGAATAGCCATAGCTTGGATAATATTAATGATTCATTAAAAGAATGGGGACTTATCAGAACAGTGGAAAATCTTGACTGTCCAACATTATACTATCTTCTGAAATCTCGAAGAATAATCTTGGAACAAAGAATGATCCTAAGATTAATGGCAACCTTAGTTCATTATAATTTTTGTGCGCGTACAATGACGAAAACACTCGAGCACACTAGACTAAGTCCCAACTTGGCGTTCCGAATTTTATTACAAAGGGTCCCAACAGTAAAATATAGCATATTGTCTGATTATATCGCCAACAACATTTGGTATGATCAAGACGATAACAACATAACTACAATTTGGCCCGATAAATTTCTCTCCATACTGGTAGACCAAGGACTTATGCTAAAAGTTGAAAGCTTCCTTAAGGCCTTATATGTCAATTGTGTAAATATCACGTATCTTAATCCAATAAACCCTTCAACGGGATCCACTATTTTTCAAGTCACCCCAAGGGATTATGAAGACATTAAGAAAATAACACTGAACGTTTTCCAACAAGATGAAAATTTTGGAGTCAAAATATTCCCCGGCCTAGACATAATTGTGCATGAGCCACTATGCTGTTGCCAATCACACGTAAACCTAAGTTTTTTCGTAGTAAAAATAAAAAATGATCTGTTGTCATTATCTAAGTTGTGCCGGAAAGTCATTCGACAAAATATGCGAAGGAATGACATAACTGCCATATTGGAGGGCCTGCATCTTCCAAACCAACTATTAGTGTATTTAATGTACTTAAATACACCTGAAAGCGGTAAAAATAACGTAGTGTTTGAACTCAAATTTTTAAGCTAAAATCTGTCCTCATGGGAAAATCATCGACCTACCAATATGCTAACATCTCCAATTTCAAAGGCGGCATTGCCAGATGACTTACCCATATTGAAATTCAAAGCTGATATCCGTGGAAGAAACTGTATATATAAATAAGCCCGTTAAAACAAATAATAGAAAAGCCCTCCAATATTATCTGAAGTTTTGTATCTATGTACATCGATTAATAAGTTACTATTTAGAAAGGGCATTATATGAATAAACCAGTAGTTTGCTAATATGTTATATCCACGAATTTATATATTTAGTTCCATAAATTGAAAAAAAGGTAGTTTCTTGAAAACCTCAGTACTCATAAGCCTGTATGGAACTTCAGGGAATCGAATTATGTTGAATACACAAATAACCAAGTGCAAGGTGGCACTAGTGTAAAAGTAGTTCAAACTCGACCTGAAAATACCTTGCGCTCCATTCAATATAAAGTTCCCTATTAGTTAATATGGAGCTTTAGAAGGATTGAATTAAGTCAAACGAATAAGTACCCGATGTATGAGGAAATACCGGCAAAAAGGTAGTTTGACTTTGACCTAGAGTAAACCATGATTGTAACTAATCTTGAAAAAATTTACCGGACCAAAGTCAATAGAAACTACTTTTAATTTCAGAACAATGGCCAAGGCAATTATTGATACAGAGTTTATAACCATCAAGCATGCAAAAGAAAACTTGATATACTCTGTAGTCATTCTTATTGTGAATAAATCAGGGGAAGGAATTTTCGTGAAAAAATGGGATGTCAAGTATGATTTAACGGAATACGACATAGGATCATATAGCTTCGGACTACGTTTAGAAAATACACCCAAGTATCGACCCGCGAGAGGAAAATTGGGTATAAAATATAACGTCAGAAAGGGCAAATACCTCCTATATATACAACATGAGATAAGAAAATTGCAAAAACAATATAAAGTTCGGTATTGGTTTGTTAAAGATCCATGTCAGACAGATTTATTGCTTTTAGACAAATGCAGAAAACAAAAACTAGTTTACAAGATTGAGGGAAATTCAAACTGCGTAAAATATCAAGGTCAACACGACCCACTCTAAGAAATAAAACACTACAAACAATATCTCTACAATCCGAAAAGCGTAATATATAGTGCGAAAAGAAAAGAAATTATATTTAAAAGAATAAAAATCAATCAATCAAAATTAAAAGCAACCAAAAAGTAAGAAGATCTTTGCTATTGAAATGATTTGGTACACTGTAAACCAAAGTCAACCCACACACCCTTTAAGTTAAAAGAAAAACCCTTTAATGAAACCATCCAAAATAACCACCCCCCCAACCTAAGAATCAGCCGGATGTTTACCATTAGTAATCAATTAATTCTGTCATCACAAATCTCAATTTCATCTTGTTATTTCCCCGAAAAAAAATTATATATAATAGGAATTTAAATTCCCATTCGATTAAATGTCATTTTACCCATATTATGTTTAATAACAAATCAATTCCAGAAACAACGAAAAAAAGATGTAGATAACAACTTTCATGACAATCTTCGTTGCCCAAACCATAGCCCAAGATATCGTAAAACATGGAATAATTTTTAAACACGAGAATTCGTTGCTCGCAAGTCATAATGCCTGGAAAATATTTATGAAACTAGACCCCAAACCGTTCGGAACCTTGTTCCAACAAGTAATTAGACTAGAGAAAAATACCAATGAATTAAAGGACTCTATATTCCAATTCATAAAATCAGACAAGAGCCTGCAATCAACAAAAGAAATGCACCACAAGGAAAATAAAGGAGATCTATCCCCCATTATTCCTAAACTAAAATCAAAATTCATTATAGAAGGTTTCGACAAGAAAATGGCAGAAATTGATAAGGCTCTAGGATTTAACAAAAAAGAAAGCCGAAGAAGGAGAGCATTAAACAACGTGGATAGTTCCATGAGCAAACATACTACGATTAAATCTACCACAAGTTTTCCCTTGACTAGTTCCAGGAAAAATAAACTCTACGATGGAAATTACACCATGTTGAATGAATTACCAAGCATATGGACATACCTCAGGCAACTATGGGAAAATCATACAGCGAGCAATGTTACTAAGAAAATATCACCAAAAGAAGAAAAGGAAAATATCGACAAGCCACAGAAAGAAACCAGGACAATCACACCCAAATCCGAGAAAAGAATCGAAGAAATACAGCCCTCACTAACGGAAACCAAAGCACATGTAAGTCCAGAGTTATTCGAACTCAATAAAGTGGCGCAACAGAGATTAGTCACACTGACCCATCTGAAACCAACGACATTTACAAAGTGGACTTGGTCCACAGGTCCAACATTTAAAAAGACCCACTCCTTCGACAAGATACATATAAACTTAAGAGCAAGACTCCCAGTATTGCATACTGAAACACAAACTACAGAAGTTCAATGATACGATTCGGATAGAAAGACGAAAATACCCGAAAATAAAAAGAAAGAAATATACATACCCAAAACATGCTGGACAATAGACGGTAAATATACGTGTGCCAGACTGACCATGGCCGACGAGCCAACCAAAGACCACATCGACCTGAGCTAAACGAGAAAAACGCCCTAAAAGTATCAATTCACCAATCGTTTTTAATATTGTATAGGCAGCGATTACAAGCATTATTTGAATTATTCAATACAGAAATACAAAAATTAAAACAAAGTACCACGAGAATCTTCGAGGTATTCTTTCGAAAAAGCAAATACCGCAGATCAGCTAGTCTAATACCAATTGTAGGAGAATTGGCTTCACGCTTATTTGGAATATCAACCGAAGAAGACCTGGATATTCTAAGAGAAAACGTAAGAAAATTAAATAACACCATGAACGTGACCTTACATGTCCAAAAAATACACACCAGCATAGCCAATTATCAAAGAGACAAAATTGAGGCAATCTCAAAGAAAATCTCAAAGACAGTAAATATAATGAATTATTTGAAGAACGAAGTGGATCGTGTGATTTCCGATTCGAGCCTCACTATGGTATCACTCGACATAGTGACAATGTCATTGCTCAACCTCGCAACTGACGTTAGCAAATTTGAATTTGAAGTATTTGCCCTTACTGGAGGAACCTTATCCTACGATCTCGTATACCCTTCGAACTTGAAAATTATCTTAGATGAAATATAAACACATTTAAAATTCTGTCTGCGTCTACCCACAGAACCAGAAGTAGTAAACGTATTTCATTATTAGACCAAGCTAAAAGTTCATATCACGGAGAAGAATGAACAAATATTCGCAGTAGTAACAATTCCATTAATGGATCAGCAATCTATATATGACTTGTAAAAAATTTCTACATTCCCTGCCAACATAGGTAGAACTAATACGTTCATGACTATCACCCCCGAAGCGGAATACTTACTAGTCGATCAAGATAGAAGGAAATATGCATTAGCTAACCCACAGGACCTTAAGGAGTGTGTAGCATTCAAAAACCTGGTACGCCAACTAACCCTGCCCATTTATAATGTAAAATCTGGATCATGTATGTTAGATATATTTTTAAAAGAAACTCAACAAGAAGAAATTCCCAATTCATGCGAAGCGCTAGTAGGAAGTACAAAACGAGAAATATATATTAACCTTAGGAATGATCTTTGGCTATTTTCTGTCCCAAAAGAAACAGTTGGGACCATATCTTTTCATAATAACACAGAGAGAATCGATCCAAGCTGCAGAACTGAATTACTATTACAAGATGTGGGAACAATAACCATAAAACAAGGGTGTCGATTAGTAACCAAAGAAGCCACAGTACAAACACCACTGATAACCACGAGCACGAATATAATAAGTCCCAAGGTGATCAATTTCAAACCAGTTAATTTATCGCGTACAATTCCCAATATTGATGACGAAGAGGTAAAAGCCACAATATGGTAAAAAATGGAGAAGATCAATGGAACTTTACCACTAACTAAAATAAGAGAGGCTTTAGATTCTCAAATTCCCCTATTTACTAATGAAGACCAAAAATTGAAGTATGTAGAAAGTAGATGCGGACTATTCTCAACAAATTTTTGGTGGAATATGCTCCTCACAATAGGCTTTGTATTCATGATTTCTCTGACTATAAGAATGCTATTGACCCTGAATTACGGAAAAATTATGAGAACACGTAGAAAAAGAGCAAAGACAGATCACATCGATTCGAGAGAGATGCAAGACCTAAACCCAGAAATCCGTGATAACCTTTAAGCCATAAAATACGGAAGGACATGATCAAGTGAATGGGAGCCGAGGTCCTCATTCGCGCCATGTCCAGTCCCAAATCTCTACTTATTCTTTGCGTAAACCCATGCAGCTGCAAAGACGAAATATGTATTTCTTAAGCAGCATGGACGTGCGTAAACAGTAAAGGCTTGAAAATTTATAGTAAATCGAGACCTCTCATAAAACCATGTAACCTACCTCGCATGTAGTTATATAATAGAAAAGTAAATGCTAAAGTAGTTGAGTGTTGAATAACATTTAAAATATATTGAATATTGAACATGTGCCAAATGCACACACACACACACACACATATATATATATATATATATATATATATATATATATATATATATATATATATATATATATATATATATATATATATATATATATATATATATATATATATATATATATATATATATATATATATATATATATATATATATATATATATATATATATATATATATATATATATATATATATATATATATATATATATATATATATATATATATATATATATATATATATATATACATATATATATATATAATCATTAAATCTTGAAAATCTCGTATTGTGTTATTTTTCGTATACACAATCATTTTTCTTATGATTACCGAGCTTGTCTCATAGTAATCTAGTGCTGCTGCAATATGCATGTAAAAGCATGAAAATTGCTCTTATTCGTTTTACTTTTAAGCTTAACCTCAATCATATTAAGTTGATATTATTAACACGACCAATAACGACTATTATTTCAAACAATACTCCTCGTATAATATTGTCTAAATTATTTATTATTGCCGTATGTGTTTTAACTTACGTAATTATATAGAACATATGATTCTGCCTAGATATTTATATTCCAGGAAGCAGAGTAATCAGTGCAAATTCATTATTGGTGTACCAGCACGCAACACGGATACAACCGTGTAGCATCTACTCTCATCATTCGTCAACCACCGATAAGTACTCACCAAAGAAACCCCTGAAGACAATACCCTGATGACAATCCAAGTTACCCAAGCCTAGTACCAGGTAACACTAACTCAAACAATATCGGCAAACCGAGAACCCCATATATATGTATATATCTGAATTAATGATTACCTAGAGAACCACCCCGACCAAGCATGTCGTAAAACTGCATAAAATCCGTCGATGACTATCCTTAGACGGCAAGGTCCCAAACGTTAAATCCTAAGGACCAAGAATAACCCTAGAGTCAATCCCTCAAAGATTATATATCTTAAGCCCCAAATCAGAGACAATATGTTGAAACAAGATCCCAAGTTTAAGTTTTGACTCTATCCAATCATTATTAGATGTCGTAAAACCAAACCATCCTCCATGAGAAGTAGAACCAAACATGAACAATTTTGCGGGAAATATAAACTGTACGTGCAAAACTTACCCAAAATAAAGTGTCAGAGAAGAGACCAAACCAAGTTATCTTAGCCATAATCCCCATGACTAAGCCCTCAATGATGGTGTATCATTAAAACAAGAATCAAAGACAATGCGTCGAACATAGAATCTGAGATCAAATTTTTATCCAACCACAATTACCCTTACATATCGTAACATAGCCCTTTATTCAAATAAAATAAGGGCTAAAACGTGGACAGTCTACGGAAAACATAGACTGTACGAGTACAAAATTTTCCCGAGGATGGAAGTGCCCAAGAAGAGTTACACAACGGTACAAGCTCTGTACCGTTAATTTGAGTAAAAATAAATACATCACTTTCTTATTGATTTCTATTTATGCTAGTGTTTTTCAAGATAGTTAGGCTTTGTGGCACCAGTCGTTCTCAAGGAAACCAGAAACCTTTCAATCTGATTTCTTCCCAGTAAGGTCATTAATACATGCTCCCTATTTATACTGCTGTTTCAATCCCCCGCTACATGAAGCTCCCCCTCTACTATGGTATGATGCTCACGAAACACCAACTAAAGAATTGATTGAACCCCCCCCCATTAATATATACATATATAGAGAATTAACTGGAAACCCCCCATTAGAAAAAGAATAAAATTTTAATCGAAAACCCCCCCATTAGAATAACCTAAAAGGTTTTACCCAAATTTTTCCTTGATTTGGGTCTCAAATTGATAAGATTTGGGGTGATATTTGTTTATGTATGTTAATAAATGAATATGATAGTATGGTGGTCTGGGTGATTTGATCATAGAAGCTTGATGGGGATGGTGCTCTTCTTGCCCAATCTTAGCGAGTTGTGAAAGCTAGGAGCTGAGTAGGATGGTGAAAGATAGATTACTATCCTACCTGGCAACAGCTGAGACAAGACAGTTCCTATTTGATAGAAGATGAAGGAAGCAGGGGTGTAAGGAGGCTATCCATAAACATATTATGGAAGTGAAAAAAAAGGACTGCAAAAGAGAAAGAAGCTATGGACAAAGAGAATCGAGAATTGATATGGATGAAAGCTCTCAGTAGACACAACCAGCATTCTTTTGGGGTACCTTACGGTGCTCTTCTTGCCCAATCTTAGCAAGTTGTGAAAGCTGGGAGCTGAATAGGATGGTGAAAGATAGATTACTAACAAGGACTTTTCACCAAATTTACTATTCATCTCCAATTTTTTTTTATGTATTCAAATTTTATTCAAAATTGAAATTGCAAATTTAAACGTAAAACGGTACTACTCCACGTACAAAAACGGCTCATTCAATTGGAAATTGGAGTGGCCTGTGCCCTTTTTAATAGTCGAAAGTGATTGGAAGGCGACCAACACCCCTTCCACGCCCACCATTTTCCTAAACACATCTAATCCAAATATTGAGATAGCCATTTTGTTCAGTGTAGTTGATTTCCGGATAGAAATTATGTTTTTGAGGAGGATACTCCTCCACAGCCCTCAGGGCAAATTTTGTAAGTTATGCCCTGGGGGCATATAAGGTTTTATAGAAGGCATTGTCCTAGAAACTTCAAAAAAGGCTCATTCAATTGGAAATTCATAGGGCTAGTTTTTTTTGAATAGTAGAAAGTGATTGGAGGGCAGTTAACGCCCCTGTTACGCCCACCTTTTCCTCAAACACATCCAATCAAAATTTTGAGATAGTAATTTTATTCAACGTAGTTTTAAGTTCTAGATATAAGGTCTTTAAGGATGACACCCCCCCCCCCCACAGCCCTTAGGACAAGGGTCGTAAGTTATGCCCTGGGGGTATATAAGGTTTCTATAGAACGCGTTGTCGCAAAAACTTCAAGAAGGGCTCATTCGATTGGATACTGAAATGGCTAGTGCCCTTTTTAATAGTCGAAACTGATTGGAACTTAACTAACCCCCCTTCTCACGCCCTTTTTTCCCAAACACATCCAATTAAAATTTGAGATAGCCATTTTGTTCCACGAAGTTCAAAGTTCAGGAAATTATACCATTGAACAGGACACTCCCCCCACAGTCTTCAGGGCAAGGGTTATAAATTATGCCCTGGGGGCATATAAGTTTTATTGAAATCTTTGTCGTAGAAACTTGAAAAAGGGCTTTTTTGATTGGAAATTCAAAGGTCTAGTGCCCTTTTTATTAGTCGAAAGTGATTTGAGGGCAACTAACCCCCCTCTCACGGCCACCTTTAACCCAAATACATCCAATCCAAATTTTTAGATAGTCATTTTGTTCAGCGTATTTGATTTCCAAAAAGAAATTATGTTTTTGAGAAGGACACTTCCCCGCAGCCCTCGGGGGAAGGGTTGTCAGTTATGGCCCGGGGGCATATATGGTCTTTATAGAACGCGTTGTTGTAGAAACTTCAAAAAGGGCTCATTCGATTGGAAATTTAAATAGCTAGTGCGCTTTTTAATAGTAGAAAAAGATTGGAAGACAACTAACACCCCTTTCACGCCCACCATTTTCCCAGAAACATCCAATCAAAATTTTTAGACAGCCATTTTAATCAACGTAGTTGAAAGTTTTAGAAATTAGGTCTTTAAGGATGACAAGCCCTCCCCCCGCACAGCTCCCAGGGCAAGGGTTGTAAGTTATACCCTGGGGGCATATAAGGTTTACATAGAAAGTTGTTGTAAAAATTTGAAAAGGGGCTTATTTGATTGGAAATTGAAATTGCCCTTTTTAATAGTCAAAAGTGAGTGGAGAGTAATTAACCCCCCATCTCTTACGCCCACCATTTCCGCAAAAACAATCAATCAAAGTTTAGAGATACCCCTTTTGTTCAACGTTGTTGAAAGTTCTGGAAATTATGTATTTAAGGATGACAAACCCCCAGAGCCCAAAGGTCAAAGATTGTAAGTTCTGCCCTGGGGGCGTATAAGGTTTTTATAGATAGAGTTGTCGTCAAACTTCAAAAGGGGCTCTTTCAATTTGAAATTGTGAGGGCTAGTGCCCTTTTTAATAGTCGAAAGAGAATGGAGGGTAACTAACCCCCCTCTTACGCCCACCATTCCTCCAAACACATCCAATCAAAATTTTCAGATAACCATTTTGTTCAACGTTGTAGAAAGTTCTGTAAATTAGGTCTTTGAGAATGACAACCCCCCCCCCAGCACTCAGGGCAAGGGTTGTAAGTTATGGCTTGGGAGCATAAAAGATTTTTATAGAAAATTTTGTTTCAGAAACTTGAAAAGGGCTCATTTGATTGGGAAGTGAAAGGGCTAGTGGCATTTTTAATAGTCGAAAGTGATTGGAGAGGGACTACCACCCCTCTCATGCCTACCATTTCCCCAAACACATCCAATCAAAATTTTTAGATAGCCATTTTGTTTAACGCAGTTGAAAGTTCTGGAAATTAGGTCTTAGAGGATGACAACCCCCCTAACAGCCCTTAGGGTAAGAGTTGTAATCTTCGCCCTGAGGGCATATAAAGTGTTTCTAGAAAGCGTTGTCGTTTCAAAAAGGGCTCATTCGATTGGAAATCGAAAGACCTATTGCCCTTTTTAATAGTCGAAAGTGATTGGACGGCTTGATATTTTTATAGTAAAGATCGATGTGAGTCTAATGTATTTTTTTTTGTTGTTATTTCTGTTTAGACCAGGGAACTTGGTATCGAAGGAGTTGTCCTGGGAACTTCAAAAAGGACTCATTTGATTGAAAATAGAAATGGCTGATGTTCTTTTTAATAGTCAAAAATGATTGGAGGGCAACTAATCCACCTCCCACACTCACCCTCCCATTTGCCCATTATGTTTAAAAACTAAATTTTGCCTTAAGGTGAAATCGAAATCCACTGTGTTAATGTTAATTCCCAATAAGGCATCTCAGAAGTATCCCAAGAACGACTGAGGGTATTATATTCAAACTTTCGGGGCTATTTCTGCTCTTATAATTTAACCAAATCAAAATAGCGTAAGTGTATCCAAGCTATCGAAAAAAGTAAACAGATTATTTTGCAAATGGTATCAAGTTTTCCATTTCCAGTCAAGTAGAGGAGATATAAAACTAAATTAAACACTGCTATTTGTGTCCAGATTTTTAAAAGGGTGTGTGTTGTTAAAAATTGCTAAAAAAATTTCTCCAGCATACAAATCGCAGACCTAACTATAAAGTCTTAAAAAACGAAAAGATTTAAAGTATTATTTTCTTTTTCCCTGAAAAGACTGTGTCAACATAAAACGAACAGAAATTATTTAAAAAAAACTTTTCCACATAGTAAGTTTTCCAAAGAAAAGTAAAGAACTCTATTAAACAAAAATTTAGCAAAAATAAAATCAAATAATCTACCAAGTGTGAAATACCACAAATCAGCATCGATAAATAAATGAAACCTAAAACGAAGAGAAATTACAATAAATAACCGAGTCAAACTCAAAACGAGCAGAAATTAACATAAGTTGGGCTCAAAACACATATGCCTTCCCAAGGCCAGATCCAAATTTACACTTTCCCGAAAAAATATAAATTTTTTTTTACTTTTATAACTTTAATAAATCAAATAATATTAACATTTTGATCACTAAATATTAGTATATGTATATTAAAATGACAATGCACATTCATTTGTATTTTTTTCAGTAAAGTGCAAATTTTGTTCTTGCCTTGGGAAGGCATAGGGGTTTTGAATCCAACTTATGTTAATTTCTGCTGGTTTTGAGTTTGACTTGGCTATTTATAGCAATTTCTGTTCGTTTTGGGTTTCATTTATTTATCGATGCTGATTTGTGGTAGTTTATCGCTTGATAGATTATTTGATTTTATTTGTGCTCTTTTTTTGTTTAATGGAGTTCTTTACTTTTCTTTGAAAAACTTATTTTGTGGAAAAAGGGCTTTTAGTTAATCTGCAAAAATGTGGAATTTTGTAATTTGTGCCAGAAGATAAATCACGGATGCGTGTTTATTCGTTGTTGTTTTTTCCCAGGGGTGTTCATATCGACCCAGTAGGCCTAGAACGTCACGACAGGGATTATTTTCATGGAAACGAAAAGTTCTTGTGCCCTTTTTAAGTGACTAAAAAAATTGGAGGGATACTAGGCCCCTTCCTACGTCACTTTTTTCCCAAAATTGTCCAATCAAAGTTTTGAGGTAGCTTTTTCTTCAGCATAGTTGAAAGGGTTGATATTTATGTCTTTGGAGATAGAATGGCCCCCCTACAGCCCCTGGGGAAAGGTTTTTAAGTTATAAAAATCGCTCTTTGTTTTATGTGTTATCGGGAAGTATGCATACATTTTTTGGGTGGGGAGAGGAGGACGAATTTTCTGCTGGGAGAATTTTTAATAGTTTCCAGGTGGTGAAATTTTAAGAAGAAATTTTATGGTGGGGGAATTTGTAAGAATTCATCAACAAAATTTCTTTATATGTCTTGCTTTCTCTTTGCCGATTTAATTTTACGCGTGGAGATTTTAAGGCTAATTGTCCGGGGCAAATCTTCACCAGGATTGAATTGCCTAGAGGGCATTTCTATGGTGAGGGTGATTTTTTCGTGGAGGTGGAGCCTGGTATCCTGGCGTTATTTAAAAAACGATCAGAAATAAAAAAAAACAAGTTTTTTCAACTGAAAGTAAGGAGCAGCATTAAAACTTATAACAAACAGGAACTATTACGCATATGAGAGGGGTTCCCCTCTCCTTAGAATCTCGCTCTTCGCGCTAAAGTTCAAATTTTGTCCCAATACCTTAAAAACGATTCCCAAACACAAGGGTCGTTTAATTAGATCAATAATTAGTTTTTTTAAAGTGCCAAAAAACTGTAGCTTGAAGAGCAAGGTGTTGAGGAGGAGGGCAACCGCCTTAATATATCTGATAAATTCTTTTCGTTTTAAGTTTTAATCTTGCTCCTTACTTTCAGTTGAAAAAACTTGTTTTATTTCTTTATTTAATAAAGATTAGAGACAAACGATTTTCTAAAGGCAAGGGAAGAAGTATGTGAATTAAAGTAAAAGTATTTAGAAATGAAAAAAAGTAAGTAGTTGTACCGATCTTTAAATGTTCAAAAATGCTTATCCCTTTAAGTGTTACTTGATATTGACCATTTAACAATTAAAATCTACTTTAGGGTATTTTTGGCTCCCATTGACTGCAAAATCGTAGAGTATTTTCTTACTAGCATCCCTTTGCAGGGGTTTTTGAGCTGCTTTGAAATATAATCCTGATTTAGAAGGATGCAAGGGTGTCCAACGAATTTGCTTCGAAACAGGCCAAAAGTGTTTCATGTATGCATTTCTCATATCGGCTTTCCGACCTCTGAAAGATAAAGCTACAAAGAAAAATTTGGATCAGTGAGCCGAGCATGGAAAAGAAGGGTCTGATTTCCCCTGAGTACATTTCACTTGTTTAACCCATAAATTGTAACACTCAAAGGAATAGATATTTTTGAACGGGCAAACGCGCATTTAAAGATTGGTGTTACAGTGCTACAGTACGCAACGGAATTTGAATAGGATGTGCGTTCTCATAAAAAGGGAGTAATATTTCCAGTAAGGGCCCTATCGATTGAATCAGTGAAACAATGGGTTTGACTGTTGTACAAAACACCTAGTGAACCTAATTCAATTGGTCATTTCAATCCAATAACCGATATTAGTAGAGTTCTTGGAGAGGGAAAGAAGGGGCGGGGTGTACGATACTACTGCCTAATGTGGTTGTCTAGATTTCGTAGTGAATTACAGCTACAAAATCACATGAAACACTGCAAAAGACACGGCTATCAATCGGTGGAGACAGTTTCTGATGACCGGCAATTTCACTATTTAGAAATTTCCAGAATACACTAATGCAAAGTGATAAAATAAGTTTGGATTGTGAGGCCAAGCTCACAGATGTGAACAGCCCACAATTTCCAAATCGTATCAAAGAACATCAAACTATTGCAGTTTCCTATACTCGTGCGCAGAGAGACAGCTCCTAACACTATGCGTCTCTTAGAAATAGTTGCGATTTTGGACGAGGAAGATTGCGTGATCAAAGCAATGGCTAAATTAATTATCACAGTGAATGGCACAATTTCCCACTTGAGACAAACACACTACCCAATGATACTATCAGCAGTGGATCGCCTGGCCATTAAAAATAAGAAAATATGTTGGGTATGTAAGGGGGTATTTGAAGTGGAGACTAAGGGTAAAGAGACTAGGGTAAATAGACTAAGGGGGAAGGGAAAGTCCACAACCATGATCATTTATGGCAGAAAATATCATCAGCGGGTAGTAATTTTCGTGGCGTAGCGCATCAATCGTGCAATGTGAATGTGAGCCAGCAGAATTTTATGCTAGTTTTCATTCACAAATCAAATTACGATCTGAAATTTATGTCACCGGCTTTGGCACGTATGCAGGGAGGGGTTCGCAGGTAGCCCATGGGTATATAGCTCATTTACCTACAATACTATACCCAAATCTGCTGAGAAGTTCTTGCTTTATGAGTTCAAATGGAAAATACTAGATAATGAACATACTGGCTTGAATAAAGTCCGTTTTTTAGATTCTTATAGTTGTTTCCCCAAGGCTCTCAGCCAACTAATTCAAGTGCTGAAAAGTGACAATTTTGATAGTTTCCCTCTGCTTAAACAGCACTTTTTTAGACAGTGAAATATATGACTTACTGACTTGTAAAGGCATATATGGATATGATTATTACAATTTTGGCGCAAGGTTAAGTGAGGAGAAACTCCCTGCCATTGAAGCATTCTATATTTCACTTACCGATAGTGAATGCACTGCCGCTGACTATGAATTTGCCAAGAGGGCATGGACTAAAGGGGACTGTAAAACTGGTTGGGAACACAGACCAAATTTATTGGGTATTCGGGCTAGACATTGGCTTTTATTTTTCCACACCTCACCTCGTGATGGACTTATTTGTAAAAATCAGTAGGAAGGGAGTAGGTTTGATCACTGATGTGGATCAACACTTTTTTGTAGAAAGATCTATGAAGGGGGATATGTTTTTCATGGGGATCGCGCCTTAACAACTGATCCCAGTACGCAGAACTCTGTTGATGGTGTAAAGTCCAATGTTGTTTTTCTAGACATGAACTCACTACACCCCTCGGCCATTTCTCACTACGGTTTACCGTGTGGCAATTACAAATGGCTTGAAAATCATTGTGCCCTAGCTTCCTCTGACATTCACACTGTCGAGGAAAATGGTCCCCAAGGATGTTTTTTTGAAATTGACGGTCACATACCAATTGAACTCCACGACACAGTAAAAGGTTTTGTTTTTCCGTGTGTAAATAGACCAGTGACCAAGAACTATTTGAGTCAATACAATCGATCTTTGGTCGAGGATATGGGCATGCATTCGACCCCCTCCAAGCAGAAACTAATTACAGATTTGGACTCGAAACAGAATATTGTTGTTCACCATGTGTTATTGCAGTGGAGGGTCACCAATGGTTTCAGGGTCACAAAGATACACAGAGCCCTGTAATTCAATCAGAAACCCAACTTGAAAATGTTTATTGACACGTTTGTCAGTAAACGTTCCGAGGCAAAAAGTAAAGTTCAAAAAGAAATGTATAAACTTATTTTAAATTCAGCTCTTAGAAAAATTTGTAAAAGCGTACGAAACAGATCTCGTTGTGACGTTGTAACGTGCCCTAGAGAATGTGCACGAGTCATCGCCGATCCCAATTTCACAACATTCACGGTCATAGACCCAAATATGGTTCTCCTACACAGAAAAAAGAGAAACTTGTGAATAAGAATATTGCGGGAGGAAGTTCAGTACTTGAAATTTACAAAAAAAATCATGTTGTCATTCTTTTAAAATGGGTGTAAGGTACAATGGCCAAGGGATGGGGAGTTCAAGTGTACTATGGAGACACGGATTCCCTATTGTTAAAAGTTAAAACAGAGAATTTATTTAAAGATTTGGACAATGGTGTGTACATCAGCTCTCGGGGAGCTGATGTACACACCAAATTGGAATGAGAGCATCTATCCCGAGTTGGTGAAATGCCAGGCCCCCAATCAATTATTAATGTTAAAATCTGAGACGGGGAGCAATTTAATATCCAATGGGGTGTTCCCCGGTGCAAAAGTATACTGTGTGGAAACAAACGATAAAGATGTAAAACAAACGTGCAAAGGGCTGCCTAAACGCTTTGTAAACAATGATTTCGACATGAGTGTCTACAGAAACTGTATAGAGAGTAGTCTAGTGCCAAGAGCAAAAGTAATGGCATTCGCTCATTACAATTTAAGAACTATACTGTTAGAGTGGAAAAAATGTCATGTCTTGCATATTCGACAAGGTCTATGTACTCAAGGACGGTGTGAAAGTACACCTCCATAGACACTACCGTATTTCAGGTCGAATTGAATGTATGGACTATCGAAAACAACTCGGTCTTGATAAATCAACTTAAATTTAAAAAAAATATAATGGCTCTTGACCCCAGGGGTGGGGGGGGGGTCCCGGCCGCTATGTTAATACTCTTGGCACAAGACAACTAGGGAATGGAATGGATTATTACAAAGGTCGTTCATCAATGTCTGGCTATGGTCTTGGCAGCTGGTTTGCTAAGCTGTTTCACTCTGCACTACCTCTGGCTAAAAAATATGTTGTACCGACTTCGACAGATTTTGCATCCTCTGCACTATACGATTGGGGCTCTGGCAAGGATATTAAAAAAGTGCTTCGGAAAATCTTAGGTCCAGTGCGCGAACCCTTGGCGAGCAATTGACACATCAAACAAATGGAAAAGGCTTAAAAAGGTCCAGAAACAATCCACCACTCATCAATCTATGCTCAGGTCAGAAACGAAAGACATCACCCCTGTCAAAGAAAATAAGGAAAAGACGACACGTACAATAAACAGAAGAAGAAGTCCCAGGTAGAGAATTGTTAGATCGAAACTGGATTTCTTTTCATAGACTGAACAATGACATATCTACCACAAAAGGATTCTAATCCTTCAAGCACTTCATCTTTAAATTGATTCAATGCAGAAAATGTTGATGTGAGTGTAATATATGGATACTATGAACAGTTCTATCCACAACAACCGCTCTCCGATTATATCCACTTTCCAATTTATTCCAATGAGGGCTACTTTATTCACATGACTTTGACATTTATAGATTTACATATGATAGTCAAGAAATCTGACAATAGAATGCCAATTCGTGCTGATGGAATATCCTTTGAAAATTGTATATTACATAAATTATTTCGTCAAATCAGTGTCTACAAAAATGGAACATTGGTGAGCACAAGCAACAATCTCCCAAATTATACAAGCTATATGCATTTCATGTTGATGACACCCAAGTCATACAAGGAATTGAGAGGCACCTCAAATGGATATGAAAATATTACTGATACTAATAGTACAATTGCACTTAAAAATGCTATGACTAGTGAATTACATCTAGTTGGAAAAATATATCATAAGATATTTAATATACCCCAATGGCTACCACCAAATATTAAAGTGGATATAAAATTGACGCTTGCTCCATCCGATTTCATTTTATGAAAGGAACTTCCTGCCAATCCTGATGTAACTCTCTCTTTCACCTCGGCAATACTACATTTACGAAAGCGGCAGGTTGTAAGTTCCGTTGCTTTGGCAGTGGAAAAACTGACAGCCAGTGGAAATAATATTAAACTACTTGTTCCTCATACAATCACCAATCAACGTCATATTGTGACAGGCTCGCGCACCTTCACCGACTCATCCTTTATCAATGGCGAAATTCCATCAAAATTAGCATTGGCATTTGTAAAAAGCGCTAGCGCATTAGGTTCGTTGACTGGCTGCCCACATAAATTTGAGATGTTTGGGATTTCATCTCTTGTCTGCAAAGTGAATGGAATCCCGCTCTACAATCTATCTTTTGATAAATCCTATAGGACCTTGTATGAGTTGACAATGCAAACCTTAGATCAAGATTCACAACTATTTGAAAATGGTATAACCGAAGAAATGTTCGCTAAAACACATGGTATCATGGTACTAGACCTGTCTGGCACTCGAGATATGAGTATAGTACGAACGGGGTGTGTGCGTTTAGAGTGTACATTTGCCGACCCATTACCTGAGAGCATCGCACTAATGTCGTTAAATTAATTTGAAACCAAGCGTTACTAGAACACTTCCAAAGGGAAGTGTTCTAGTAGACCTTGCACCATGAACACTAGTCAAATAATCAGTGTATTTAATATGGACCCCTTCATGTCCAAATACAGATCCAATTGTCTACCATCAGACTTCCTTGGAAAAATTCAAAGTGCAAACAATACCCTAATCATTGTTAATAGAAGTCCGTCGAATGTGAATACCGGCCTTTGGCTGTGCATCTTTCAAACAATGAAGACTATTGAATTAACATCATTTGCAAAATCTGGAAAGTTGATGCCACAGAATTTTATATTATTTTTAACCATTAAAGCTACTCCACCTCTTTTTCTCTCTGATGATCTATCCTTTCTCAAGATATTATATCCCTGAGACTTAATTTGTTGATTTTGGGTTAAATGAGTTTCCTGGAGGTAACCAATATTAATGGAATTATTATTCATAAAAGATATAAGTTCTGTTAGCTTATTTTCTGTGAGTGATCTTACATTCCACTGGAGTATTGATATGTGTTGTGTTGTTGATTTATTTTTCATATGACCGTGTATCAATGCTTAGCTTTGTTAATAGTAAAGCAAGATCCTTTTTTGCTTGAATGCGCATATCATCAGGGATGTAGATTTTTGCCAATTCTGCAATGATTTTTGTTTTCTGTAGTTTAGGTATGTTAATGGCCTGAACTGCATTATAGTTTAGAATGAATAAGTATATATTTGGGGATTGCATATTTGGTTGTGCATCCTGTATGTCAGTTAAGGGATTAATTCTTGGTAGTGTTTCTGGTTTGTTTCTTCTTGAGAGAAGGGGCCAGGCTGACCTGATCTCACTGGGCAAGGAGGCTTGTTGACTTTGTGATTCCTTCTGACAGGGATGTGAGCTAGGGGGCTTAGAGGATGGTGTTTTATACGGGGTACTTGATGCATTGGGGGCGTTTGACTTAGGGGTTTTGGTTGGTTTCATTACAGGCTTTATGTGGTATTGCTGGGCAGCATTTGCTTCCATTGCTGCAAAGGGGTATGGAATGGTCTTCTCTGTTGCTATTTGGAGTGTTAGTGCTCTTTTCTTATATGCAAGGCATAGTGATTTATTGGTAGATTCATGTGGGCCTTTGCAATTGATACATGTAGGGTGAGTGCTGTTGCAAGTTGTCAACTCTTTAGGATAGAATGCTATACAATTACTACACTCTAGGAGAATTTCATTGCATTTGTTTTTTGTGTGTCCCAGTTTGAGACACTTCTGACACTGGATAGGCTTTGTTTGTATTCCTTGTGCGGTTTGATTTGCCCAAATAGGAATAACTTTTCTGGGATATTAATTTTTTCCTTCAGTGTAAATAAGACGGATCTACTTGTTTTAAGGCCATTAGAGTTAGATTTACCAAGTTGGGTAACATCTTCAACTGGGATTGTGTTGCCAGCCCTATCTGAGAAGCCCTTCTTTTAACTCCTGAATGGGTATTTCTGGGGGAACATTATAAACTACTATTTTTGCCGGGGATTCTTTTGGGTTCCATTTAGATGCATTGATTGTGGTATTCAGAAGGGATTTTAGATTAATTATTGTGTCTGCTGATTTTTGATCTCTGACAGCTATTAGCAGAGATCCACCACGGTGAATATTAATAGAGAACATTGATTTTATCAGTTTGAAAATTGCAACTCTTATTGCAGTAATCTTTTTTATTTCAAAGGGGGTAATAGCAGAAATTTTATGGTTAATTCCTAAGTTTTGGGAGGGAGGATCTTGGGCAGGGAGAGGGGATAATGTTTTTGATTGGGGAGGTTTTTTCCCTTTTTTTAGAGCTACTAGAAAGGACCTCTTGAAACCCATTATCATCATTTATAGTGACATTACCCCCTACACTGATCATTGTCCTATTCTCAGTATTGGAGCTATCATGTGAACTTTGTGATAGTGAGCTTGACCAGCCAATATGGGTATCAGTTTCACTGGTATTGGGGTGGGATCTGGGGGGACTTTTATTTAAGGACTTCTAATCATTGTCTATTGGAAAAAGCTTTAAACTAAAAAAAAAAACTAAAACAAGAAAGGGTAATACAATGATAACAAACCGTCTGCACTCTACTATGGGGAAAGTTTCAGGATAAAAAAAACACCACAGTATGGCCCTGAGGAGGATTTGAGCACAATTCGTTCAGTACAACTGCTGATTAATTGAGATAATAATTCACAAGAAATTTAGTTTAAATTTCTATAAATGTTGCTGCTGTAAATGCTTCCGAATACAAATATCCTTTTCTTTCTTCAAAATTTTTAATTTAAAATGCAGTTCTTCTCAAAACTTGCTGTTTGTTTTGGACCAGCGTTGCCACTCTGATGATTTGGTTTGTACTAGTTTTGGGCGAAAGAATTTACTAGATTAGCTTCCGTTTTACTAGATGTTGCCAAAAACGTGCGCGTGTCGCGGCATTGGCGTGAGAAACCCAGTAAATACTTTTGTCATCAAAATGAAAACAAAACTAAAAAGTAGCTAGTGTGTACTTTTTTTCTTGTGCAACATCTTTATATGATTTCTTTTGGTCATTCGGCTCTTTTGGTCATATGCAGGAAATGTGTTCCTAGTTATTCATTAGGTCAAACAGTTATTCCCTAGTTTAACCAACTTTTCTGAAAGTTTTTAGTTTCAGTATATACTTATAACTAGGCTTCACAAAATTTTCAGGTACACAAAAAAAAACGACCACGAAAAATGAAATTCAAAGTAAAAACAAATAATAATAAAGTCCAATTCGACACACCAAATTCGACTTTTTCAAAACTTAACCGCCAGACCTGCACCCTTTTCTTTTTCCCAGGGACCAGGTTTGTTCGCGTTCATCTTCCATTTTCTGCATCCATCAATCAGAGCAATCGGAATCTCCCTCTCCGAAACACATCTTGTGTTTCTGCGGCAGAGCTGCTTGGAGTGCATGAGAGCTCCAACTGTGTCGATATTTAATCAGTTTTGCCCAGTCGTCATGATAATATTTAAACTGGAAAGCTGCCGCTATGCACCGGCTGAAGCATGGGCAAAGCACAGAGGGTCAACATAAACTTGGGGAGCACTCGGAACATGGCTTTCCCGCTACCATCTTTCAGTTTGGTAAGCCTCTTCCAGAATGTAGGAGGACACTCTAAATCTGATACTATTTCTGAAATAAATTTGCTTCAGATTTACATTTTCTTGTACTCACTATTAAGGTCCTCCAGCATCTTCATCCTTTCCCCTTCTGTTCTGCAGTCTCTAAAAACAACATGTTTAAACCTCTGCAGAAGAGGGAAAAGTGACATAGTTTCGTGGCTCATAGCTTTCAGTGGATCCAGAAGTTCTAAAGATGTAAGAACAGGGTCATCCAGTCTTATCCTAGTATGGATCTGCTTAGCAAGTTCAATAAGATAAGCAAGGCAGGCTGTTCGAATGGCTTGCAACCAGTGAAGTCGGTATTCCATTGAAATGCTTTAAAGGTGCAACTCGGCATTCATCCCAAGTTTAATATTTTCAAGCTTCAAAAAATTTTCAGGACTGCTCACGTTCAGGGAAGTAAAGTTAACTTTGAGCTTCTCAGGACAAAGGAAAAACTGTAGAGTAGACAAGTAAAGCTCGTGGGTCCGTCTCAAAAGGCAATGAATCCTTGTTCTGCATGACTGGAACTCAAGGTTGAACTTGTTGATCTTTTTTAGTATATACAAGAGGAAGCACAAGTAGGCCTTATTCAAGCCTATATCCATTGCACATAGCAGTTTTTTGGCTTTATCCCTTGTCGAGCTGTCCGACAATGTTAGGGACAAGTCTTTCAGATACAAATGTAAGGCTGGCAACTGTTCAAGTAATCTGTTAATTCTGGCTTCAAGTGACAACCAGCGCCAGCCGCTTATCTGCAGAAGTAAGTGGTTGGCAATTTCACAAAACTCCTAGAAAACCTTCAGTTTTAACTGTCTCTTAAGGCTTGTACTTATGAAGTTGATGAGTTCCTTCACGAAAGTTTCAACATTAGCAGGTAAGTGCTTTGCTGCAGCTGAAGCACACAATGCAGCAGTATGGCAAGTGCAACCAAGGACAAACAGCTGTGGATTTTCACGGAACAGCTGGGCAGCGAGGCCGTTTTTGTGCCCCATATTGACCAAGGCATTATCAAGACTAAGTCCAGTCATATTTTCTAATGGAACATGTACTTTCTTAAAATACGTTGTCAGAAGATTCTTTTGCCCTCTTGCAGTTGCGTGGTCTACCTTTAGTAGTGCCAGAAATTCTTCCCTCAAGATATTCTCACTGTCTACATACTTCACCATAACAACTAGGGAATTTGTATCTGATCTGTCTGTGCTTTTGTCAGCAATTATTTCTGTAACTTTACAGCACATGTTACTGAATAACATAGATTGAAAAATGAATTGTTTTTTATTGATTTCAAATATAGGATGATAATGAGATATTTAGGAAATAAACATACCATTTGACTCAGAGTTTAATGCTGTATGCAAATATAACAATAATTTACAGTGGGAACACATCCTCTAGATTCTATAAATTAAGCTTTAAAGGGGTACAAAGGGATTCAAGGGTGGGCTGCAGGGTTGTAGGTGTGGTGGCCTAGACCCTGAACTCCAAGTAAACCAAAAACTAAACTGAAAATAGGTTTTTCTATCTGAAAGTATGGAAACTCCAGGCTTTTTAAAATTTCTGGAATTAATTTCCACCAGAAATGATTGTTGTATTTGGACAGAGGATTGAATTTGGTAAAATTCTATTTTAGCTACTTTTCGCTGTCTTTGAAAGGGGTTCGGTTAGAAAAATTAAACTTTCAGGGTTGGGTCTACAGGCTAAAGTATGTCTGGGAAGGTATTTTGAAGTACTTACCTCCACTCCTTCTCTCTCTAGAGGGTCCTGAAATTTGCCGACATGGCAGGTGTATACCCATTGAAATTTTGACAAAACAATATTTTCTCTTAATTTACAATTATCAGTTTCTTTTCTCTGGCTTTAGCTTTGAAAATGCAATTTTAGTTATTTGAGTAGAATTTTAAGCCATATCAATGTTTTATTTTCAAAATTAAGGAAATGTATTTGCATAACTTTAAAACCTTATAAATCGGGATTGAGCAAAGTTGTGAAGCTGAAAACAATTTTGATGTAATTCATTTTAGCAGAAGATCTATTTTGCAATGTTTCACTTCTATTACTCACAGATTTTTAACCGTCATCAAAAGTCAGAACCCTATAGAGGGAGGAATGGATATAGGTACTTCAAAATACCTTACCGGAAAATATTTTAGCCTGTAGACCCATCCCCGAAAGGGAGCATCACAAGGAAATACAACTAGCCTAGAGGAGACTTAACAGAAGGATAAGCACAAAGGTGTCACTTCAAAAACATTTAACAGGCATTCAACCTGCAAACATGAAGCCTTTGCTCAACATACCTTTTTATGATTTATCGCCTAATTATAAAATGAAAAATTCAGATCCAATAAGTCCAGAGCCGCGTTTTCAAGCTCAGTGGGTTCAAACACGGGTTGTTCTTGTCTAGTTTCAAGTTTCTAGTTTTTCATCTAGTTTTGTCTAATTTCAGCGGGTTTGAAGCTTCAACCCCATGTTTGATGCACAAGATGCACTGTTGTACAATGCTTGATGCACAAAACGCAAACAACCCGTGTTTAGAGCTGGGTTGTTCATGGATCAGCAGATTCAAACATGGGTTGTTCTTGTCTAGTGTATTAAGCGTTGTGCATCAGTGCACCTAGTATATCAAACATGGGGTTGAAGCTTCGAACCCACTAAAACTAGACAAAAAACTAGAAACTTGAAACTAGACTAGAACAACCCGTGTTTGAACCCACTGCGCCTGAAAACAAGGCTCAGATCTTGATTAAAAAACAGATTTCAAAAGTGTCGAATTTCACGCCAAAGGACTTCAGCAGTTTGCCGTGTTTTGGGACCACAGAGTAAATGTCATAGGAACAGTAAGACAACAGTCAACCTAGTCCCCGAAGCCGTGCCACGCCAACATGACGGCGGCAAATGTGTGATTTAGTATCGGCGGCGGCGCACCGCCGGGCGCGCCGAATTTTTTTTGGCGGTGCGATGCCGATTTTAGACCGGCGGCGCGCCACGGCGCGCCGATTTTTCTGATTAAAAATAATAATAAAATTCCACTTCACCAAGCAGGTTCAACCTTTATTTTAGTAAGGATTTTTAAATGGTTGGCTAAAAACATACAGGAACAATATGACTTACTTGACTTACTTACTTGTTGTGTTTATGTTTAACATCGCATTGTTCCTATAAAATCCCGTGTTTAGTCATTTCCTTCTTGTTAATTATTTGGGCTAATGTGTGTATACCTTTCAAAGTCTGAAGTTCAAACATCTCCTGTTCATTAAATACATACGAAAAGGAAGTGAAAAAACAAAAAAAATAACAACTAATAAATAAAAACTGTATACAAGTTAGATACCGTGGCTTAACAACACCAACAATTTTAAATCAGTGGTTACATCACTTCAGTTACAATTGATGTAACAAAAGTGAGTTTGTTCACTGTGCATGGAGCCATTGATCTTTTTGCAGTCACTATCAGTCCTGTCGTGCTAAAAAAGCCGTTTAGCTGGGGCACTTGTGGCCGGTACAGCCATAACTTGACGAGCATAAACTGCCACTCGCGGGATTTGGTACTAGTATTGAACCTTGGGGTCCCACAGAATGCCGCAAATGGACTTCTTCTTTGTATCTGCTGAAATAAGTTGTTTTTACAAGGGAGAAAAAACCTGCACCTTTACCATAGGGCTCCTGTGCCCTACACTACAGGAAGAACTAAACTGCACCTTTACCCTCTTTTCTTATCAACACGGAATAACCCTCCAAAATTCTTTTCTGAAATAAGTGGTCAAGTTATATCGTTTCAAGTCAAAGTTTAAGGCTACTTTAACTTCAGTGTGCTCTGCTAACTGTGCAAAAAAATGTAATTCATTTCTATAGATATATTTCTATACTAGCTCTAGATAATCTACCAAGCGGGAAACTACAATAAATCAGCATTTATAAATAAATGAAACCCGAAACGAACAGAAATTACAATAAATAACCGAGTCAAACTCAAAACGAGCAGAAATTAACATGAGTTGGGCTCAAAACCCCCATGCCTTCCCAAGGCAGAGCAAGATTTTCACTTTACTGAAAAAATATTAATGTTTTTACTTTTATAACTTTAATAAATCAAATAATGTTAACATTTTGATTACTAAATATCAGTATATGTATATTAAACTGAGAATGCATATCCATTTGTATTTTTTTCTTTATAGTGCAAATTATGTTCTGGCCTTGAGAAGGCATAGGGGTTTTGAGCCCAACTTATGTTAATTTCCGCTCGTTTTGAGTTTGAAGCGGTTATTTATTGTAATTTCTGTTCGTTTTGGGTTTCGTTTATTTATCGATGCTGATTTGTGGTAGTTTCACGCATGGTAGATTATTTGATTTTAATTTTGCTCATTTTTTTTTTAATGGAGTTCTTTATTTTTCTTTGAAAAACTTACTTTGCGGAAGCAGTTTTTTAATTAATTTCTGTTCGTTTTATATTTACATAGTCTTTTCTGGGAAAAAGAAAATAATACTTTAAATCTTTTCGTTTTTTTAAGAATTTATAGTTCGGCCTGCTATTTGTATGCTTGAAAAAAATTTTCAGCAACATTTAAAAACATAGACCCTTTTAAAAATCTGGACATAAATAGTAATGTTTAATTAAGTTTCATACCTCCTCTAGTTGACCTGAAATGGAAAACTTGATAACATTCACAAAAAAATTGTTTACTTTCTTGGATAGCTTGGATACACTTACGTTATTTTGATTTGGTCAAATTTTAAGAGCAGAAGAAACCCTAAAAGTTTGAACATAATACTCTCAGTTGTTCTTGGGATACTGCTGAGATGCCTTATTGGGAATTAGCATTAACACAGTGGATTTTGATTTAATCTTAAGGCAACATTTACTTTTTAAACATAAAGGAAAATGGGAGGGTGGGCGTGGGTGGGGGATTAGTTTCCCTCCAATCACTTTCTACTATTAAAAAGGACATTAGCCCTTTCTATTTTCAATCGGAGGAACCCTTTTCGAAGTTCAAACGACAACTCTATCGATACGAAGTGCCTTGGTCTAAACAACAACAACAACAAAACGATACATTATACCCACATCGATTTCTATTATAAAAATGTCAAGCCTTCCAATCACTTTCGATTATTAAAAAGGGCACTAGGCGTTTCAATTTCCAATCGAATGATCCCTTTTTGAGTTTCTACGGCAACGCTTTCTATAAAAACCTTATATGCCCCCAGGGCATAAATTACAACCCTTACCCTAAGGGCTGTGAGGGTGGTTGTCATCCTCTGAGACCTAATTTCTAGAACTTTCAACTACGTTAAACAAAATGGTTATCTCAAAATTTTGATTGGATGTGTTTCGGGAAGTGGTGGGCGTGGAAGTGGTGTTAGTTGCCTTCCAATCATTTTTGACTATTAAAAAGAGCACAAGACACTCCAATCTCTAATTAAATGAGCCCTTTTCGAAGTTTCTACGACAACTTCTTCGATATGAAGTGCCCTGGTCTAAAGGAAAACAGAATAAATAATACATTGTTCCAACATCGTTCTTCTATACCCCCAGGTCAAAGTTACAAAACCCTTGCCCTAAGGGTTTTGGGGGAGTAACCTCCTCAAAAAACATATTTTCTCTTTGGAAATCAGTTACTCTGAACAAAATGGCTATCTTAAAATTTTGATTGGATGTGTTTGGGGAAATGGTGGGCATGGAAGGGGTGTTAGCTGCCTTCCAATCTCTTTGGACTATTAAAATTGGCACTAGCTATTCTAATTTCCAATCGAATGTGGCCTTTTTGAAGTTTCTACGACAACTCCTTCGATACGAAGTGCACTGGTATGGAAAAAAAAAATACATTGTGCCAACATTTTTCTTTACTTAGGCAGCTCGATTGCACTGCCTATGATAACATCCTGAACTGTCTAATGCTCTTTTATCTACCTCTTTTCATCCGAAAAAAATCAGAAAGAAAAATGAACAGAATTTTAAAGTGGAAGGTAGAATTTTTGTTTCAAGAAAAATTTCTTCTTCTCCTTTCTACGAATCAATATACATGGCGAGCCCAAGATGAAAGTATTTATCTTTAAGAAACAGATTAGCCGGGATGACGGTTGAAGCCCGGAGGTCGATATCGATAACCAAAAAATAGAGAAAAAAAACAAAAAACGGCGGCGTATTAGTGACGCCACCGCCGATAGAATCAGCGGCGGCGTCAGCACGCTGATGCAAGCTCGGTGGTGCGTCGCCGTCTTTTTTTCGGCGGCGCGCCGCCGAATTTTTGGCACGGCTTCGGGGTCTAAGTCAACCCAACAAAATGCTTTCAGATGAGGGCAAAAATTTACTAGATTTTGGCAAAAATTTACTCGATTTGTTCGATTTTACTGGATCTGACCCCCATTTTCCTAGATTAATAAGATGGATATGCTTTTTACAAGATGTAGTAAAATTTTACAAGGGGTGAAAACCCTGTTTTGGACTTTCAATGAAGATCCATTCCTCAGTTTTACTAATTAGCCGCTCGTTTGTAAAACCTTGGTTTTACTTTGCGCTTATAAAGCCTCGCCTTGATTGACATCATTTACCCTATCAGCAGATTTTTTTGTAGGGGGATCATTTTTGAACAGACATTTTTGATTGGACAGTCAATATAACTGGACATCCTTCAAATATTCTGATAGCCATGATTGGCTTTCCCGTTGAAGCTGGGTTGAGTCCCACGACTTTTGGAATTACTTACGAATCCCAAAAATAAGTTCCCCAAATCTCCGAAAATCACCCAATACATTGTTACCAACTAACAAATATGATAGCTGTTTTTGGACATTAATTAAAAACTTTTTTCCACAAAAAAAAAATTTCAAAGGAAAGTAAAGAACCCCATTAAACAAGAAATGAGTAAAAATAAAATCAAATAATCTACCAAGCATGAAACTACCACAAATCAGCATCGATAAATAAATGATACTTAAAATGAACAGAAATTACAATAAATAACCGAGTCAAACTCAAAACGAGCAGAAATTAACATGAGTTGGGCTCAAAACCCCTATGCCTTCTCAAGGAAAGAACATAATTTGCATTTTACTGAAAAACAAATAAATGTTTTTACTTTTATAACTTTAATAAATAAGTAATATTAACATTTTGATTACTATATGTCAGTATATGTATGTTAAACTGACAATGTAAATTCATTTGTATTTTTTTTTCAGTAAAGTGCAAATTTTGTTCTGGCCTTGGGAAGGCATAAGGGTTTTGAGCCCAACTTATGCTAATTTCTGCTCGTTTTGAGTTTGACTCGGTTATTTATTGTAGTTTCTGTTCGTTTTGGATGTGTCTGAGAAAATGGTGGGCGTGAGAGGGGCGTTAGTCGCTCTCCAATTACTTAACACCGCGAAATTTTTCTGGGAAGTAACAGTTTTTTTTTCTTATCGGCAACGAAGTTTTTCTAATAACACCATGTTTTCAGTCAAATATAACAAATTTCTAATAGAAGTGACAATTTTTGTCAATGATAACAATTTTTCCGTTAGAAGCAGCAAGTTTTCTGTGAAAGATAACAAACTTGTCTCAGAAGTAACAATTTTTTCGTTTTTGATAACAAGTTTTCTGTCAGAAGTAGCAAGTTTTTCTTCACACTAACAAATTTTCTCTTCGAAGTACCACCATTTTCCTTTAATAGTAACACACTTTTACTTAACACAGTCAAATTTCTCTTAGAAGTAACATTTGCTTCCTTAGCAGTAGCAAATTTCTTCTAATAGCACAAAGTTTTCCGTCAAAGATAAAAAATTCCGATAGAAGTAACCATTTTTCGTCAGTGATAACCATACAGTGCAAGCATGCAAGCTAATGCAAGCTGTTCTCAAAATGCAGCATGTGAAAGCAAAGGCTACGTTACCTTGCCTCAAAAACCTTACTCTAATTAAATTTGTATCTGAAGTTTTAATGGTAAAAACAATTTGAAAATTACAAAAACATTACAGTACTCTTGCATTACATGGACCTTTCTGTTAGAAATAACCTGTTAGAAGTAATCTGTTAGATGTAACAAGTTTCCTGTCAAAGTTACCAAATTTTTTTTAGAAGTAAGAATTTTTTCGTTATGATAACAAATTTTCTGTCTGAAGTAGCAAGTTTTCTGTCAAAGATACCAAATTTTTCTTAGAAATAAATTTTTTTTCGTTTATGATAACAAGTTTTCTGTCAGAAGTAACAGTTTTTTTCTTAGCAGTAACAAATTTCTTCTAATAGGACCAAGTTTTGCGTCAAAGATAACATATTTCTCATAGAAGTAGCAATTTTTCATCAGTGATAAAAAGTTATCTCTTAGAAGTAACAAGTTTTCTGTCTAAGATATCAAATTTTTCTTAGAAGTAACAATTTTTTCATTATGATAACAAGTTTTCTACCAGAAGTAGCAGAAGTGGGCCAGTACCCTAGTGGAGGGAGGTGGGCTAACAATAAATAAGAAAACATTTAAAAATTAAATACTTGAAAATTACTGCTTTTTGTAACGGAAAAAAATATGAATAAAAAGGTAGTGTTGAGCTGGCGAGCAAAAATGGCCCTCCTCTCCTCACAAAGGGCCCCTCCTCCCCTGGAGTCCTCTCCCCTAGTCTTTCCTTAAATTATGCATGTTATTGTTTATATTTTATTCTTTTATAAGCCACGATAATGCGTAAAAATTGCATCTATTATCAAGGTGCCCTCTGAAAATGAATGCTAGGTGGCGGTAGAGCCTATTGTTAGGTTATTATTAAATATTCATAAATTTAGTTCAGTGAAAAAAGGGTATTTTTCTTAAAAGCCCTTAAAACACTTTAAATCCATGTCTATTATCACTCACCATCAAAAAACATGTCTATTAGCAACACCATCAAAACTCGAGAGTGCACTCTCTAGAATCCAGTCTATGCAGTAGTTAAACAAAACAGGGGACAATATGCACCCTTGTTTTACACCACTTTCGACATTGAAGGGCTCAGTTTCTTCATTTAGCACTCTTACTGTCGATTTGCAATGCTTGTAGTAGGCTTTCAACAGCTCTATGAATTCTACTGGCATACCATCTTCCAAGGCCGTATCCAGGGGGGTAATCCGGTTTGAACCCCCCCCCCGAAATTTTTGACCGAGTCGAAAATTAGTAAAATTAGTAAAATTGGTCGAAAAACGAGTCGAAAATTAGTAACCCCCCCCCCCCCCCCGAACATTAATCCTGGATCCGCTCTTGTCATCTTCCAACATGATTCGCCAAAGGTATATGTAAGTTACAGAGTTGAAAGCAGCCACAAAATCAAGGAACATGTAAATTATGGGGAGTTTGTAGTGTTCGCACTGTTGGAGAGTAAGGTGAAGGGTGAAGACCTGGTCAGCTCACCCTCTCCTTCTTCAAAATCTGGATTCTCACGTGTCCGCTCATCCCTTGCTACCTCGAACCTTTTAAGAAAAACCATCGCAAATACTTTGGTAGCTGTATCCATAAGTGATATCCCTCGGTAGTTGCGGCTGTCGTATTTGTGCCCCTTTTGAAATACTGGGGTTATTACTGACATCTTCGAATCAGACGGGAAGGTCTTCTTCTCTCATATCAGACTGAAGAGGGTTTTTAGTTGTTCTGTTACAACGTGTGGTGACGCCTTGTAGACCTCGGGAGGGAGACCATCTTCTCCAGGAGACTTATTGTTTTTTAGCCATTTGATCGTTTTTAGCATCTCTGAAGCTGAAGGTGGTGCTGTGTCGATTTCATGTGGTGGTCTTACAGCTGTTGGTGGCAGCATCAGCGTTGCATCTTGCCCATCTGTATTTGGATTAAGCAGGTCTTTAAAGTGATTCTTCCAGTGATCAAGTTTACCTTGCACGTCAAGGATCACACTTCCTTGAGCGTCTTTTAAGGGTCAGCGATGGGTGACTTTATTCCAGTTATTTCTTTGAGGGTTCTATACAGCCTACTCGTGTCATTATTTCGGGTTGCTTTTTCCATCTCTAAATCTTCCATCTCTTATCTGGTAGTGATGGATGCACCGTCCTTGCGTAAGATGTGCTGAACTATTATAAAGTGTGTGCAGCCAATAAGTTAATGAAGAAGAAAAACGCTTTGGGGGTTTCTGACGAAAAAAGGTACCACATGACAGTGTTGCATAATAATTATGTAAGGTGTGAGCTGTCGTTACATTATAAGCGGGGATTCTCCCATGGGCTCCTGACGCAGGGTTGCATAAACTTGCGTTAAGCTTATTAGACCTGTCCGTTTGAAACGGGGTAAGTCGTATGACTTCTTTGGAGTCCACAGGGCTTTGTCATGGAGTCTTGCCAAGTGTGTTCCCTTTATTAGAACAGGTGACTGCACTGCGCAGGTGCGAGGGGTTAAGAGTTCCCCTTGTTAATTGAACTTATGTATTATCCCGACCATACTACAGGTAATCATATAAAATAAAACTGGAATCTTGCCAGGGCTGTCATAGAAAAACAAAGGGGCTTGTTAATGAAAAACAAAAGGGGTGTGTCACATGACAAAACATGCGCTAGAAATCTTGCCTAGAAACAAGGCATAGGAACTCCACATAGTATACGGACCACACTCCAATTAATTCAAAATCTGAGAACCTTGTCTTGGCCAGTTAAATCTTGCCTGGAGGTGCCAAATCTTGCCTAGGAAGGAATCTCACCATCTAGAATCACGTGTGAAGGGCTCCCCATAATATTAAGATGCGTGTATTTTACCGACTACATTCCAAGTAATTGAAATATCTTTGAACTCTTGCCAAGAATGGGAATCTTAAAAGCCGTGAACAGGTTTGAGGGGCTAGGAACTCCACTTGTTGATTTCCCTGTGTTAATTTCTCTATTTGTGCGTTTGAAACCTCTGAGGGGGTACTACTGATAATGTTCATGAATTCATGTGAGCAAAAAATATGATTTATTCTAAAAATGCAATAATTCCTGCTTTATATCAGGTATCTGCAAACTATAAACAATGTGTTTATACTTACAGTTGATGGCCGCCAAAAAAAATGATGTCAAACAAGATGGATAAAATATAAATAACTGGACAGCTGGAGATGATGAGGATATATGGAGAGAATTTGGATAGAAGTGTCGTGAAGATGGTTCTACGAGGTGAGGAATACCTCCTGGGAGTCTCGACCCTCGTCAAGATCTTCGACCACCAGATTGGTAAAAACCGCCTTTACTAATTTGAAACTAGTGTCTAAGCCCTACTGACAAAGGAATCCCGTGTTTATTTAATCCGTTTAATCTTATTTGAAAATAAAATAAAAGTCTAAAACCCACAGAATAAGCCAAGCAATGCCTGGGTGGAGTCTTATCGTGCCGCTAATTTTCTGTCAGTAAATTGACGTTTTTTAATTTATTCCTCATAAAATAATAAATATTGTAAAAATCACTCGATAGGTACAAGAAAAAATAATTTTTTTTGCATAAAATTTTCTGCTACAAAACGCGTCCTTTAAACAAATTAAAATGGTAGCGATTAAGAATTTGTAAGCAATTTTGAATGGAACGACATTAAGAATATATTTCATTTCGGAGCTTCAAGCAAATGGGCAATAAAATGGCAAGACAATGACAAATTAATGCACTCCCTTGTAGGGTGAAGGAAGTAAAACCCTAGTTGCAAAAACCGTGTACATTCTTATGTTTACTTTTATATAATTTTTAACTAGGAGTTGAAAAAAAAACTCTTTAAAGTCTATCACCCTTCACCTATAAATGATAAAGTAACTACCTCAATGTGTCTAACATTGTATGCCTGGATCTTAGGATTAAGCCTCTTGTTATTGAAGCACCATGGACATCAGAATAGAACATTTTTTTCCTTGGATCCGTCTTAAATCTATTCATATCTGAACACCGCGATTTCAAAGATTTTTCTTGAACTTTTGTAAACAAGCAAAACATTAATAACCTGTTAATCCCTAAAAACCGGCAGACTTTCAAGGAAAAGTATCTGCTCCTTGTATTCTCCTTGCTGGGGCGAAGAAAGTAAAACCATTGTTGCAAAATCTTTGTTTGCTCACCCATTTCAACCCCTTTTCGGTTTATCAGTGCCCTGCTAGTGCTGAACAAAGAAAAACTTCTAAAACTACAGAAGCGGGACCAGTAGTAACCTGTATGCTGATTTGAACCCTACAAAGAAACCTAGAAGCATGGGGCTTGAATATGTGTGCAGTTCCGCCGGTACATGGCTTACCACGGTCATTCATCTATTAGTATGAACGGTACATGCCTTACCAGGGTTTCTGAGGCAACACCTTTTTTCTGGGTCATTCAAAGATGTACAAGGAATTACACAAGAATATGTGTGCAGTTTCACCGGTACATGGCTTACCAGGGTCAGTCATCTATTACTAAGAACGGTACATGCCTTAGAAGACGGGTGTCTGAAGCAACACCTATTTTCTTGGCCAATCAGAGATGTTTCTACTAACGGTACTCCATATATCCATGTATAAGGTCCAAACCTTACAATGAATTACACAAGACTTGTTGGACATGTTTTTCTAGGTTCAATAACCAAAACTATAGATCGTCAAATTGCGCATTCAAAGGTGGTCACTTTGTAAAAATACTAGTTTTGGCCCGGAAGCCTTATAATCATGTTTATTTATATAAATTAAGATGAGCAACTCTTTCGCCAATACCCATTTTCTGGAATATTGCCTTTATTTAAGGCTGGTTTGCTTAGAAATGCGTCGGTGGTAATTAAAGAATGGAATGATACAGTCACAATTGTTTTAAGGTGAAAGTTGTATCATTGCGTAAACTAACTCAATTTGCGAAAAAAGGTATTCAACTGGCATAACTCTGATCTGAATGATCTTAATTGGTGATTGAATATTAGGGATGAGAATGATCTTAATTGGTGATGGAATAATAGGGATGAGACAGAACTCGATAAAATTTTTAATTTCATTGTATGAAGGTGCTAAAAGAGGGGTAAACTGCTTTTTCGTCCAGTGTCGTTTACATTATTAGTGGTATCTAATAATGATAAAATGTCGTATCATTGTTTGAACTAACTCGATTTGCGAAAAAAGGTATAGTATTTGCATAACTCTGCAATGAATGATCATAATTGGTGATTTAATAATAGGGGTGAAACAGGACTCGCTAACATTTTCAATTGGATTGTATGAATGTGGTAAAAAAAGGTTTAAACTGCTTACCAGTTAAGGTAAACCCGAAGGGGTTGTTAACTCATGCGCAATCTATTATAAATTTGGAATAGCATCAATCTATTTGAATGGTTTACAATGACAAAATGACCTTGTGACTTAACCGAGCTTTACTTCTCGGATTTGTTCTGTATAATACACAAGTACCATTTGAACAGTGTTGTCAATATAAAATATGCTATAACATTCTAGTATACTAAAAGGTAGATACTAATAGAGATGTAGATGCCAAGAAAAGAATTTTAATAAAGAAATTCAGAACAAAACTTAAAAATCCTTAGAAATCAAGTAGTGAGATGATTATAGGTTTGAAGCATCAAGGATCGTAATCATCATTGACCCTAACCACCAAGGCCCTCAACCTTCACAGGTCCCCTATCCCCAACCTCCAAGTGCCCCCTCCTTTCAACTTTTTGAGGCCCCTCACCTAATTTTGTTACTTTTTTTTAACATGGTATTTTTTGAATTTTTTCACATGTCTTAGAATAAGATAAAAATTACTTAAAACACATGAAATTTACATTCAATATTTTCCAAACTCAAAATGAGAATGTTTTTATTGGATAAGTCGGATAACATCGTCAAAATATAAGTATCAGAGTGAATGAATTCTTTTTCAACTTCTTTTGTCTGTTACATCAGATAACATTCACAGAATCTAAGTATCAGAGTGAATAAATTGTCTATCAACATTCTTTGTCTGATAAGGGAGTTAACATTATCAAAACCTAAGTGTCAGAGTGATGAAGTTCTGTATCAACATCTATTGTCAGATACAAGGGAATAACATTGATAAAATCTAACTATCGGTCAGAATAAATTTTTTCTATCAACATCTTTGTCAGATACATTGGATAAAACTGACTAAATCTAAGTATCAGAGTGAATAAATTCTTTATCAAGGTTTTTTGACAGATAAGTTTGTTAACATTGGGAAAATTTAAATATCAAAGTGAACAAACTCCTTATTAACATTTTTTATCGATATCATTTGTCTGATATGTCGGTTAACATTGAGAGAATCTATGTATTAGAATGAATTAATACTTTAGCATCATTCTTTGTCGGATACGTTGGATAAAATAGAGAAATTCTAAGTAACAGAGTGAAAAAATTCTTTGTAAATGACTTTTGAGCAATACTTTTGATAACACTGATCAAATCTAAGCATAATAGCGAATTAAGTCTTTATCAATTTCTTTTGTCGGATACATCAGATAACATTCACAAAATCTAATTGTCTGAGTGAATAAATTATTTATCATCGTCCTTTGTCAGATATGCCTGATAAAATTGAGAAAATCTAGGCATCAGAGTGAACTAATTCTTTATAAACATTCTTTATCGATATTATTTGTCGGATACGTCGAAAAACATTGACCAAATCTTTATATTAGAATGAATAAATTCTTCATCAACATCCTTTGTCGGGTAGGTCGGGATAAAATTGATAAAATCTAAGTATCAGCGCGAATACATTCTTTATTAACATCCATTGCTGGAAATTTCAGTTAACATTATCGAAACATAAGATTCAGAGTTAATAAATTCTTTATCAACATCCTTTGTCAGATATATCGGATAAAATTGACAAAATCGAAGTATCAGAATAAATAAATTCTTTATAAACATCCTTTCTGGGATGCATTGGATAACATTAACAAAATATAAGTGTCAGAGTTAATAATTTTTATCATCATCTTATTTGTCAAATACATCGGATAAAATTGATAAAATATAAGCATTAGATTGAATAAATTCTTTATCAATAACCTTTTCTTGGATACGTTGGATAACATTGACAAAATATAAGAATCAGAGTGTATCATCGTGACTAAATTCTTTATCAACATCTATTGACGGGCACATAGGATAACATTGAGAAAATCTAAGTATCAGAATGAGTGAATCCTTTATCAACATCCTTTATGAGATATATCGGATAAAATTGACAAAATCTAAGTATCAGAGCGAATAAATTTTTTATCATCATCATATGTCAGATACATCGGATAAAATTGATAAAATTTAAGCATCAGATTGAATAAATTCTTTATCGACACCTTTTGTCAGATACGTAGGATAACATTTACAAAATCTAAGTATCAGAGAGAAATTTTTTTTATCAACATCTTTGTCAGATATAACGTACAAAATTTACAAAATATAAGTATCAGAATGAATAAATGCTTTATCAACATCCTTTGTCGGATATATCAGATAAAATAGACAAAATTTAAGCATCAGAGCGAATAAATTTCTTATCAACATCCTATGCCGGATAAATCGGTTATCTGGATAAAATTGACAAAATTTAAGTATCAGATTGAATAAATTCTGTATCAGCATCTTTTGTCAGATATATCGCATAACATTGTCAAAATCTAAGTATCAGAGTGAATAAATTTTTTATCAACATCATTGTCAGATATAACGTATAAAATTTTCAAAATCTAAGTATCAGAATGAATAAATGCTTTATCAACGTCCTTTGTCGGATATGTCGGATAAAATGGACCAAATCTAAGTATCAGAGCGAATAAATTTTTTATCAAAATCTTTGTCAGATATAACGTATAAAATTTAAAAAATCTAAGGATCAGAATGAATTAATGCTTTATCAACATCCTTTGTCAGATATGTCGGATAACATTTACAAAATTTAAGTATCAGAGAGAAGAAATTTTTTATCAAAATCTTTGTCAGATATAACGTATAAAATTTACAAAATCTAAGTATCAGAATGAATTCATGATTTATCAACATCCTTTGTCAGATATGTCGGATAAAATTGAAAAAGTGTAAGTATCAGAGGGAATAAATTTTTTATCAACATTCTAAGCCAGTTACATCGGTTATCTGGATAAAATTGACAAAATCTAAGTATCAGATTGAATAAATTCCCTATCAGCATCTTCTGTCAGATATGTCAGATAATATTGTCAAAATATAAGTATCAGAGTGAATAAATTCTTTATCAAATTTTTTTGTTGGATACATTGGATTACATTTGCAAAATATATGTATCAGAGCCAATAAATTGATTATCATCCTGATTTGTCAGATACGCTTGATAGAATTGAAAATATCCAAGTATCAGAGTGAATAAATTCTTTATCAATGTATTTTGACTGATATGTTTAATAGCATTGACAAAATCTAAGTATCAGAGCAAATAAATTCTGTATTAACATTTTTTTATTTGCATCATTTGTCGGATACGTTGGATAACATTGACAAAATCTATGTATTAGAATGAAAAAATTCCTTATCAACATCTTTTGTTGGATACATCGGATAACATTCACAAAATCTAAGCATCAGAGAGAATAAATTTTTTTTCAGCATCTTCTGTCAGATATGTCAGATAAAATTGTCAAAATCTAAGTATCAGAGTGAATAAATTCTTTATTAACTTCTTTTGTTGGATATATTGGATACAATACACAAAATCTAAGTATCAGAGCCAATAAATTCATTATCATCGTCATTTGTTAGATACAGTTGATAAAATTGAGAAAATTCACGTATCTGAGTGAATAAATTCGTTGCCAATGTTTTTTGACAGATACGTTTAATAACATTGACAAAATCTAAGTATCAGACTAAATAAATTTTTTATTAACATTTTTTTATCGACATCATTTGTCGGATATGTCGGATAAAATTAACAAAATCTATGTATTAGAATGAATAAATTCTTTATCAACATCTTGTTTCGGATACGTTGGATAAAATTGACTAAATCTAAGTATCAGAATGATTAAATTCTATATCAACATCATTGGTTGGATACATAGGTTAACATTGACAAAATATAAGCGTCAGAGTGAGTAAATTCTTTATCAACATCCTTTTCTGAATACGTTGGACAAGATTATCAAAATCTAAGAATCGGAGTGATTAAATTATATATCAACATCCTTTTCTCGGATACATAGGATAAAATTGAAAATAATTCTAAGTATCAGACTGAACAAATTTGTTTTCAACGTCTTTATCGGATATATCAGATAAAATTCATAAGAACCTAGTTCTATTTATTTTGACTTTATGCATCGTTACTTTGAATTTAGGTTAGACCAGGTATAGATGGCAGCACTCCCGCTCAGACACACAGTTATAGTAAGAGAGACATGCAAAAAGTTGGGCTGATTTAGGTTCACTTAGAGTGGCGCACCACTCTAAGTGAACCTAAATTAACCCAACTTTTTTCATTTCTCTCATGGAAAAGTGTTATCAAACGTATCTGTCAAGACATTTACGAAGAGTTTATTCAATCTGTTCCTTAAAATTTCTAATTTTATCCGATGCATCACACAACAGAAGTTGATAAAGAATTTATTCACTCTGATACTTAGATTTTGACAATGTATTCCGACATATCTGACAAAAGATGCTGATAAAGAATTTATTCAATTTGATACTTAGATTTTATCAGAATTATCCAGATAACCGATATATCTGGCATAGGATGTTGATAAAGAATTTATTCGCTCTGATACTTGATTTTGTAAATTTTATCTGACATATCCAAGAAAGGATGTTGATAAAGCATTTATTGATTCTGATGCTTAGATTTTGCAAATTTTATACGTTATATCTGACAAAGATGTTGATAACAAAATTTATTCTCGCTGATACTTAGATTTTGTGAATGTTATCCGATGTATCCAACAAAAGAAGTTGATAAAGAATTTATTCACTTTAGCACTTAGTTTTTGTCAATGTTATCCGACATATGTTGATAAAGAATTTAATCACTCTTATACACTCTGATACTTAGATTTTGTCAATGTTATGACACGTATCCAACAAAAGGATGTTGATAAGAAATTTATTCAATCTGATGCTTATATTTTATCAATTTTATCCGATGTATTTGACAAATAAGATGATGATCAAAATTATTACACCTGATACTTAGATTTTGTTAATGTTATCCAATGCATTGTGTTTCTGAGCGGGTTTGCTGCCATCTATAACCGATCTAACCTAAATTCAACGTTTGGATGCATAAAGTCAAAATGAATAGAACTTTAATTTATGAATGTTATTTGACGTATCCGATAAAGACGTTGAAAACGAATTTATTCTCTCTAATACTTATATTTTGTCAATTTTATCCTATGTATCCAAGAAAAGGATGTTGATATAGAATATAATCACTCCGATGCTTAGATTTTGATTATTTTATCCAACGTTTTCAGAAAAAGATGTTGATAAGGAATTTATTCACTCTGACACACAGATTTTATCAATGTTATCCTCTGTACTCGACAAAAGATGTTGATAAAGAATTTATTCATTCTGATACATAGGTTTTGCCAATGATATACAACGTATCCGACAAATGATTTCGATGAAAAAATGTTAATAATGAATTTATTCACTTTGATACTTAGATTTCGTCAATTTTGTCAATGTTATTAAAGGTATCTGTCAAAATACACTGATAACGAATTTATTCACTCCGATACTTGGATTTTCTCAATTTTATCAAGTGTATTTGACAAATGACGATGATGATGAATTTATTGGCTCTGATATTTAGATTTTGTGAATGTTATCCAATGTATCCAACATAAGAAGTTGATAAGGAATTCATTAACTCTGATACTTAGATTTTGACAATTTTATCCGACGTATCTAACAAAAGATACTGATAAAGAATTTATTTAATCTGATAATTAGATTTTGTCAATTTTTTCCAGATAACTGATATATGATGTTGGATGGCATAGGATGGCATAGGCATAGGATGTTGATAAAGAAGTTACTCACTCTGATGCTTAGATTTTGTCAATTTTATCTGACATATCCAAGAAAGGATGTTGATAAAGCATTTATTCATTCTGATACTTAGATTTTGTTAATTTTATTAGTTATAAATAACAAAGATGTTGATAAAAAATTTATTTGCTCTGATACTTAGATTTTGTGAATATTATCCGATGTATCTAAAAAAAAGAAATTGATAAAGAATTTATTCAATCTTATACTTAGATTTTGTCAATGTTATCCGACATATCTCATAAAAGATGTCGATAAAGAATTTATTAAATCTGATGCTTAGATTTTATCAATCTTATCCAATGTATCTGGCATATGATGATGATAAAGAATTTATTCCCTTTGATACTTAGATTTTGTCGATTTTATCTGACCTATCTGACAAAGGATTTTGATAAAGCATTTATTCATTGTGATGCTTAGATTTTCTCAATGTTATCCTATTCGTCCGCCAATGCTATCCAACGTATCCAACAAAAGAATGTTGATGAAAAATTTATTCAATCTGATGCCAATATTTTAACAATTTTATCCGTTTTATTTGACAAATATGATGATGATAAAAACTATTCACTCTGATACTTAAATCTTGCTAATGTTATTAAATGCATGTGAGAAAGGATGTTGATAAAGAATTTATTCAATCTGATACTTCGATTTTGTCAATTTTATCCGATGTACCTAACAAAAAATGTCAATAAAGAATTTACTCACTCTGACACTTAGGTTTTGATAATGTTAACTGACATTTCTTGTAAAGGATGTTGATAAAGAATCTATTTGCTCTGATACTTAGATTTTATCAATTTTATCCTGACGTACCTGACAAAGGATATTGATAAAGAATTTATTTATTCTAACACATAGATTTTGTCAATGTTATCCGACCTATCTGGCAAATGATATCGATAAAGAATTTTAATAAATAATTTTTTCACTCTGATATCTAGAATTTCTCAATTTTATCAGGCATATTGGACAAAGAACGATGATAAAGAATTTCTTTACTCTGATACTTATATTTTATGAATATTATCTGATGTATCGGACAAAAGAAGTTGATGAAGAATTTATTCTCTATGATATGGTCAGTGTTATCAAACGTATCTGTCAAAAGACATTAACAAAGAATTAATTCACTCTGTTTCTTAGAACTTCTCAAGTTTATCTGACCTATCTGACAAAGGATGATGATAAAGATTTCATTCATTCTAATACATAGATTCTCTCAAGGTTATCCGACATATCCGACAAATGATATCGATAAAGAATGTTAATAAAGAGTTTATTCACTTTGATAGTTAAATTTTGCCAGTGTTTACAAAAGTTTCTGTCAAAAGACATTGATAAAGAATTTATTGACTCTGATACTTGGATTTTGTCAATTTTATCCAATGTATCTGACAAAGATATTGATAGAAAAAATTTATTGAATCTGATAGGTAGATTTTATTAATGTTATTCCCATGATCTGACAATAGATGTTGATACAGAACTTCATCACTCTTACACTTTGAAAATGGCAAGTTTTCAAACTTGCCATTTGTGAGCATAGTGTTCAAATGAAGTCACGAAATAGCTCCAAGTAACATTTGTGCAATTTATCTCTGGCCTGAAAATCCGTACATCCTTCTTCAACAAACAATCTTGGGCGAATTCTATAATTAGTGTGAAGGTTTTTTCGCGATAAAAATGAATTTCACTCAATTAAAAGCTTCTATCCCTTCATTATGACGCTAATCTCCTAGTAGTGGTTTTACTGACAGAACTTGACAAGCTTACAAAACCTGCTCAGCATGATGCTCCTAAAAAAAATACTCTTCAAGAAACAAGATTGGGCGATTTTGGTAATTAGTCTAAAGGTTTAATGCGATAAAAATCAATTTCAGCTGAAAATCTAAATATATCTAAATATAATGTTGTTCAATGAATAGTAACCTGTTGCATTAAAAGCAAAACCATTGTTTCTGATTTAACGCACCATGCGTCTGGTAAAAAAAAATCGTTCTTTAATGTTTGATTATGTGCTTAAGCAGGAGAATTTTGATATTTTCATTTTGAGTACATATATTTTGAAAGAAAAGGAAAACTAAAAGAAAAGTAAAATACAAAAAAGATTTACGTACCCCTGAGCGATACGTATAGATTTTCCTTAGCCCCTAATATCCACAATAATAGCATAATTTTCACCTCCGACACTTTCTGAAAATTAAATAGCTTTTTGTGCGTGTTGATGATTTTCTTGGGATATGAGATTCTAACAGAATGAAAAAATTGTTTTATTTAAAAATCTTTTCTATAGCCTAGGTTAAAATAATTAAAATCAAAACAGGCACAACTATGTTGTACTACATCTTTTAACACAACTATGTTGGAAAAAGTGAATGTCTTTTTTTCTTCAACTAAAAGATTTTATTTCTGGAAAGATGTTTTATGAAGCGGGCAGGAAGGAGTAAGTCATACTTGCTGCTATAGATGACGGTGTGAGCAAGGAAAATGATAATTAAGGAAAAGAATAAAGCTAATGATTCCTCAGAGATGGAAAAATAAAAAGCAAGTTAATTGGCTACAGGAGCTTATGGTTGCAAAACTAGAAAAAGTTGTAGTACTATCGCAAGCAAAGCCAATATTTAAATTTATTTAAATATTGGTTCTAGTATTTTAAATTTATTCTAGTGCAGTTAATATATTTGTTATGTTTACCTAGTTAAATGAGTTCCTTAAATTGATTGCCTACTAATAATGCCTTTGACTGCCTCAAGCTGTTATAATAATTATTTGGCCTTTACATTTATTTGTGCATTGAACTTTACCTTTTTTTGTGTTTTCCGATTCTTGGGCCCTTGGGTACACTGATATGGAAGAATAAAACTTGGTAAACATAACAAATATATTAACTGCACTAGAATAAATTTAAAATACTAGAATAAATATTTAAATAAATTGAAATATTGGCTTTGCTTGCGATAGTACTACAACTTTTTCTAGTTTTGCAGCCAGAGTCCGAGCGAAGCTACAGAAACAAATAAGATTGCTTTAAAATTATACATTAATTTTAGAAAGCTATGCAGCCTATTTAAAATTTTTCTATATTTACTTTCTATATTTAAATGTATTAAAATGTATTTGTATGTATATATTTTGAGCATAATTATTTTCATTTGAGTATATATTATTTTGAGTATATTTTGAACATAATATATGTTCAATGCAATATTCAAAATATATAAGATTCCTCAAGTTTAGTGTTACCCGTTGAAAGTTACAAACCTGAAAAAATTGGTCTGATTTTCAATGAAGGGTGCAACACATACCAGATTAAGCGTATCAGAGAAACCTAATGTACAAGTTTCAAGCTGCTATTTACAGAAATGTGGAATTTTACATTTTTTTTATATTATTTAGCCTATGTATTTTTTTTCTTTGGCCAGAAGAAAGATCACAGATGCGTGTTTATTTGCATTTTTTGCTGTTTTTTTCCAAAGTTTTTGCTTCTTTTTCGAAAAAAAATTGAGATTTGAGATCCAATAACTACACCTTTGGGGGTAACATGACGACTTACAGCTCATGGGAAAAGTGCTGTTACTTGTAAAATTCGCCCATTGCATGCGTATAGAATTTGAGTAGGGAGCGACGTTATATTTACCTTTGTGATATATGCTTTGCTAGGGAGTCCGTAGTCCCTGAGTCCTAAGTTCAAGGTCACAGGGGAAAACCCAGAAATGATTTTGTCAACAGAGACCTTGGGGAAAACCCTAGTTACATAACATGTTTATGAACAATTTTGGGAAAATTTAATTAGTTTGTCAACAGGGGAAGACCTACTTACTTAACTGATTTGTCAACAGGATTTGGGGAAAAATCCCATAACCTTGGAAAATACTCCATATAAAGTGGGAAAGAGTTAGTTAGTGCCACAGTTCTGAGTTAGATTTTGTTCAATAGTTTTATTGTGAATATTATTTTGTTTTCTTTGGAATATTACAAAAATGAGTAATTTCAGTGTATTGAACATTAAGAGACAGGAGGAAGAGAATAGTGATGAAGTGAAGAAAAGAGCTGCAAATGTTGCAGTAGAAATAGCACCAGGGAGCAGATTAACTTTCGAGTGGGATGAGATGTTCAGTAGATATGTAATATCTCTGAGTCGATTCAAGATGAATGAACGGTTATGTTTTAGAGCCAAAGTGAATTTAATGAATGTATCTACCTTACAAGCAGGTTTGAATGCAATTGTTGAGCATATAGAGAAAAATGGACTGATAATTTTACTGAGAAAGCCATAATATTGTTTATATATTTATATATAAATTTGTTGAATAAATATATTGATGATCATTATGTTATTTTTTTTGTAGTTCAACATTTTTGCGAGTTGTTTACTCTTTCCAGAAGAACCAATAGGTGATGAGAGATTATTTGAAACAGACTATTTCCTTTCTTCAATATTTGTTAGTTAGGTGTGTGTTATCTGAAACTTATGACATGGGGTGGGTAGTTTGCTATTTCTGGCTTTTCAGAGCTAGGTTTATTGGTCTCTCATAGGTGTGTGTTGTCTAAAACCAACAATTTGGGGATGGGTAGTTTGCTAATTCTGACTTTTATGAGCTAGGTCTACTAGTATTTCGTAGGTGTGTGTTGTCTGAAACTTATGATTTGGGGTAAGTAAATTACTATTTCGGGCTTTTCTTAGCTAGATTTCTTAGTCTTTCGTTGTTGTGTTGTCCGAAACTTATGATTTGGGGTGTGCAGTTTGATATTTTTGACATTGTTGAGTTAGATTTCTTAGCCTTTCATAGGTGTGGGTTGTCTGAAACTTATGATTTGGGATGTGTAGTTTGCTATTTTTGACTTTGCCGAGTTAGGTTTCTTAGTATTTCGTAGGTGTGTGTTATCTGAAACTTATGACTAGAGATGTGTGATTTGCTATTTCCGGTTTTTATGAACTAGGTCTCCTAGTATTTGGTAGATGTGTGTTGTCTGAAACTTATGATTTAGGGTAAGTAAATTACTATTTCGGGCTTTTCTGAGCTAAGGTTTCTTAGTATTTCGTAGGTGTGTGTTGTCTGAAACTTATGATTTGGGGTGTGTAATTTGCTATTTCTGGCTTTTCAGAGCTAGGTTTCTTAGTCTCTCATAGGTGTGTGTTGTCTGAAACCTACAATTTGGGGATGGGTAGTTTGCTATTTCTGGCTTTTATGAGCTAGGTCTTCTAGTATTTTATAGATGTGTGTTGTCTGAAACTTATGATTTGAGGTGTGTAATTTGCTATTTCCGGCTTTTATGAGCTAGGTCTCCTAGTATTTCGTACGTGTGTGTTGTCTGAAACTTATGATTTGGGGTAAGTAATTCGGGCTTTTCTGAGCTAGATTTCCTAGTCTTTCGTTGGTGTGTGTTGTCTGAAACTTATGATTTGGGGTGTGTAATTTGATATTTTTGACTTTGCTGAGTTAGAATTCTTAGCCTTTCATAGGTGTGTGTTGTCTGAAACTTATGATTTGGGGTGTGTAGTTTGCTATTTTTGACTTTGCTAAGCCAGTTTTCTTAGTATTTCGTAGGTTTGTGTTGTCTAAAACTTATGATTTGAGATGTGTAATTTGCTATTTATGGCTTTTATCAGCTAGGTCTCCTAGTATTTCGTTGGTGTGTGTTGTCTGAAACTTATGATTTGGGGTATGTAAATTACTATTTCGGGCTTTTCTGAACTAAGGTTTCTTAGTATTTCATAGGTGTGTGTTGTCTGAAACTGATGATTTGGGGTGTGTAATTTGCTATTTTTGACTTTGCTGGGCTAGGTTTATTAGTATTTAGTAGGTGTGTGTTGTCTGAACCTTATGATTTGAGATGTGTAATTTTCTATTTCCGGCTTTTATGAGCTAGGTCTCCTAGTATTTCGTAGGTGTGTGTTGTCTGAAACTTATGATTTGGGGTATGTAAATGACTATTTCGGGCTTTTCTGAGCTAAGGTTTCTTAGTATTTTATAGGTGTGTGTTGTCTGAAACTTATGATTTGGGGTGTGTAGTTTGCTATTTCCGACTTTTCTTAGCCAGATTTCTTAGTATTTCGTAGGTGTGTGTTGTCTGATACTTATGATTTGAGATGTTTAATTTACTATTTCTGTCTTTTGTGAGCTAGGTCTCCTAGTATTTCGTAGGTGTGTTTTATCTGAAACTTATGAATTCGGGTATGTAAATGACTATTTCGGGCTTTTCTGAGCTAGGGTTTATTAGAATTCTGTAGTTGCGTGTTGTATGAAACTTATGATTTGGGGTGTGTAATTTGCTATTTCCGACTTTTCTTAGCCGGGTTTCTTAGTATTTCGTAGGTGTGTGTTGTCTCATACTTATGATTTGGGGTGTGTAATTTGCTATTTCCAACTTTTCTTAGCCGGATTTCTTAGTATTTCGTAAGTGTGTGTTGTCTGAAACTTATGATTTGGGATGGTTAATTTGCTATTTCTGTCTTTTATTAGCTAGGTTTCTTAGTCTTTCGTAGGTGTGTGTTGTCTGAAACCTATAAAAATAAACTATTTCCATTGTAGAATGAAAAATTATGAAAAATACCATTCTCTGGTTCAATTGTAAAACTTAGGTCCATTTTGGATTGAAAAATAAAAGTATTTCCATAAAATTTATGCTAATAAGGGTTTTTGACCGTAAACTCTAGTTTTTTTTGTAAGAAAATTAGGGAAAATACAACTTGTTGGCTCATAGGTGAAACTTAAGTCCAGTTTTGGGTGCTCATAATGATGAGGACTGATGGTTGTAATTCAATATTTTTTTCATAAAAACAAACTTTTTTTTAAACTTCGAAATTATCCAATTTTATTTATTTTTTTCTTTTTGTACGTATCTTAAAATGACAAAATATGGTTATGGCTCTAACAATTGTGCTCTATGATTGGTCAGAGACACGATATGGCTTTCTCACTGGTATTCTATGTCCGGTTATCGACACTACCTAGTCTTTTGCATGTATTAAATCAGTATTTTTTACGCAGTGGAACGATAAACACATAAGTCATATCTTTAAAAAAAGTGAAGATGGAGCATTTTAATAAAGTGTGGTCACATGACAATGTTATTGTAGCATTGAATGCTGACAAGGAAAAGTATTTAAACTATGACACAAATACAAGTGGTTGCACTATTAGAAATGTATGCATGCATTTTCATGACAGTAAGGAATTAAAGTTCTTTGGAATACCGAAAAAATTCAACTCTTATGGTGGCGGTAATGTGAGATTGAGATCTCCAGAGATGATTGCACTCAAAGAAAATGAAAACATAAAAATAATCGTTAATGATAGAGGACAACTCCTTGCTACTGTTGCAGGTAACACATTATCTACTGATACAACCAATCGTCAGCTTTCGGGTATTATCATTCAACGGAAGGTCAATAAAAGAAAGGCCTACTCTTCTACTAATATCGTAAACCGTATCTTGTCTACATGCCAAAACTGTTACCTGTGTAAAAATAATGTGATAATAGACGGTGAAATTGCCAGAAAAATAAAAATGGCATTGTCTGAAAACATCACTATGGAATATAAAAATGAATCGATGAAAAACAAAGCACCAGCAAACGTTACTACCATTGATCAAACAGTCAATGAGCCAAATAATATCAACGACGAAAAGCATATTGAGCCTGTTGATGAGACACCAGTAAAAATTATGTATGACTCTAAATGGAATAATGATTATTCTAATGATTACGAACTAAGAGAAGACAATAGCTACAGTATCAAGAGAGAACATGGTGAAGTATTTTATGGAACAGATTCAAAATGTCCAAAGTTAATCATTGATATTAATAATGTATTATAATATATATTTTTATTAATATTCTACATAGCATTATTTCATTAAAAATATATTATGCATTACATTGTTACGTGTTCATTATTTTTAGAGTAAGCTAGCGTATCAAACCTTTAGAATGTCTATTAAAACATCGGAGATTTAAGAAAAGGACTTTGCATACATCTATTGTCAGACACATGGGATAACATCGACATAATCCAGGTATCAGAATGAAGAAATTCCTTATCAACATCCGTTGTTGGATATGTCATTATGTCATTATGAAAATGTTTTAGGTAAGTAGGTAAGTAAGTAATTAAGTAAGTAAGTAAGTAACAAAATCTTTCTTGAATTCACCTCTTGAATACAAAATACAGAAATTTAATTCAGAAAATTATGAAAAAAAAATTGAACAAATTCCTTATTAACATTCTTTATCGATTGAAGTTGCTTCCTAGACAGTAAATACAGCAATTTCACAAAATCTAAGTATAAGAGTGATTAAATTCTATATCAACATCCATTTCTCGGATACATAGGAAAAAGTTGAAAAAATCTAACTGTTAGAGTGAATAAATTTTATTCACCAACATCTTTTGTCATATACATCGAATAAAATTGACAGAATCTAAGTGTCAGAGTGAATAATTTTTTTTATCAACATCCTTTGTCTGATACATCAAATAAAATTGACAAAATCTAAATATCAGAATGAATAAATGCTTTAACAACATCCTTTATCGGATATGTCGGATAAAATTTACAAAATCTAAGTTACAGAGTGACTAAATTCTATATCAGCATCCTTTTCTCGGATACATAGGATAAAATATCTGATAAAATTGACAAAATCTAAGCATCAGATTGATTAAAGTCTATATCAACATCTATTTCTCAATTACGAGGGGATAAAATTGACAAAATTTAAGTATCAGATTGATTAAATTCTATATCAGCATCCATTTCTCGGGTACATCGGATAAAAATGAAACATTCTAAGTATCAGAGTGAATAATTTATTTTTTATCAACATTTCATATCAGTTACAACAATTATAATTAACAAAATCTAAATATCAGAGTGAATAAGTGCTTTTTTAGCATCCTTTGTTGGATATGTTGAATAAAATTTGCAAAGTCGAAAGAGCTTTATTTCATTTTTAAGGTTAATTTAGTCGAGGTTACGTGCGTGGACGTAACCTCGTACGTTTTTTGATGCAGTAAATATGATGGTTTAATTTCTATCGAGATTCTATGAATTCTACAGGTTGTATCCACCTTTTTTCGAAAATAAGGTATATTTTCTCAGGCTCGTAAATTCTGATGGGTTAGACTAAACTTGACAAAGCTTATATTTTTATCAGCATAAAGATTAGATTATTTTGATTTATCTATTGGTTTTAAAATTTTATTTTTAAGAGTTTCAGTTACTTTTGAGCCGGGTCACTCTTACCGTATAGCTGATTACTTTACTTTTTACTTTCGGTGAGAACCAGACGATGAACTGCCCTACCCGACACCAAAGAATCTTAGAATGACTTCGACAACTAATTGGACCTGTCGGCTGCAGCATCTCTGGTGATCTTCAGCCAGTCTTTGTTCCATCTCCGACCGTGTCTCCTGAATTCTCCCTGCGGTTCTAGGTTCTCTTTGTATTTTTGCCACTGATTCTTCTTTTGTCCTCCTGATTTACGTTTCCAGGAGGGGGCTGGTTCAGATAAAAGGATGTCTCGCCATATTTTGCCTTTAGGACGGCACAATGTGTGGCCGAGGAGCTTCAGGCAACGTTTTTAATGATAAGCGTTAGCTCTTCTGATTGGCCACAGTGACTCTTTAATTCACTGTTGGAAATCCTATCATGTCCCTTTTTGAGGAGGATAAAACGAAGGCAGTGGTGGTCGAACACATTAAAAGCTCTCGCGTCTTCAGCCTTGATCGGCATGTTTCGCAATCATAAAGTAGCACTGCTCGAACAGTTACAACATATATTCTGAGTTTTGTTTTGTTTGAGATCTCCTGTCTGGTCCAAGAGTGTTTTTTCAGACTAGTAAAGACTTCCCCGGCTTTTGCTATGCGGGCCGATATATCCCTTTCAGCTCTGTCATCTGGTGTTATGATAGAGCCAAGATATTTGAATTCTTCGAGGTTTTCTATTGTCTCGCCGTCTAGGGTAACCTGGTGTGGATCGGGTTGATTGTGAGCCAATACTTTAGTCTTTGTACCACTGATGGTCAGTCCGATGCGCTTTGAGACCTCAGTGGTATCGTCAATCATGTCTTGCAAGTTATCGTCGGTGGTTTCGAACTGAAGAACATTTTCTGCGAAGTTCAAATCTGCCAGGGACTGGAGGAAACCAGCTATTTGTCGGAAAACTGTTTTGCTATGGTTTTTCATTGCATTATTCATGATTCAGTCTATCGCGTACTTGAATAATATAGGCAAAAGAGGGTATCCCTGTTTTACCTCAAACTCGACGGGAAACTTAGGGGTCCAATGGCTGGAAGTACGGATGCAAGTCTCAGTGTCCGTATACGAACTTCGGAGTATCTCAATAACATCTTGTGGTGATCATCTTTAGCCACAATTCTCAGTAGCTCCTTTCTGGTGAGGGAATTGAAGTCAGCTACAAAGTCAATAAAGGCAATGATAAGGAATAGACGAAACCTTCTGTACTGCTGAAGGATGAGACGAATCGTCGATATATGTTGTGAACCGCCTCTGCCTGGCCTGAAGCCAGCTTGTTCAGGGCGGGTTAACTTGTTACGTGCGTCTTTGAATCGATTCAGAAGAAATGACGCAGAAGATTTTTATGGCTTGATTGATCAAGAAGATCCCTCTATAATTTCCGTAAATGGCCTTATCTTCTTTTTTTATAGCAGAATGAGGACTGATACTTTCCAGCCTTTTGGGAAGGTCTTCGTCGTCTTTACCTGAACAAACATGTCGGTTAGGTGGCACAGTAGAGGTGGTGAAGACTTGAAAATTTCAGAAGGGATCCCGTCCTCTCCTGGAGTTTTATTGTTTTTCATGTACTTCAGCACTTTTTGTACGTCCACAACGCTTTGTGGATTGAGGTTTATTGCTTAGGGCTTTCTGTCAGCACTCAAGAAGGTAGGTAGATCGCAAGGAGGTTTGACAGGTTTCAGTAGCTCAAAAAAATGCTCTCTCAAGTGTTCCATGTGTCCTTATTCTGTTCGGATGAGTTTCCCGGACTTATCTTTCAGTGTGTCAACCTCTACAGGAGATTTTAATGTCGCTTTTTTCAGGAGTTTTTCAGGACATTTTCCTGCTGTTGTGGTTCTTGGACGCTTGTTCCAATTCATTCACCAAATCGGACCAGTCCTTTTGCTGTCTCGTTTCAGTGACTGTTTAACTGCTTTGCGGGCTACTTTTAAGGGTTCTTTTGCACCTCCTACGAGGGGTCACTTCTTCTCGACTAGTTCTATGGTATGGTCAGGGATCCAGGCTCGTTGTTTTCTTTTTGTTTGACCAAGCACCTCCTCAGCTAAGTCTTGTGTCGCAATTTTTATTTGCGTCCATACAACAGGTTACCACAAACTTTTTGACTACCGCTGCAACCCAGACTACTATGGACTACAGGTCGTTCTTTTGTAATGCTTTTGTAATAAACTTGAAATCGTGCATAATATAAAATCAATTTTCGACAAAAACTGCATTCACAAACAAGATAAAAAATGACGTTATAACCAGAGCTTACAACCATACACGACGTAAAAGTAAGAACTGCACTATGACGCTAGGTATATTTACGTCAGTATTTAATGACGTCATACAGTCAATAAAAGAAAGGACTGCAAAACCGTCAGAATCATTTAATTATTAACAGTGTTAAACCAAACATGGCAGAAAATTATGTTAAGACCATGTTGGATGACCCTCCTAAGATATTAGTTAACACTGGGTGCATACTTCCCTTATTACGAGATGAACCAGGTGCAAACATTCCTAAAATTAAACCGTCAGGAAACAGGCTTTTTGAAAAAATAAGTGACCCAGATGATAATGTTGTAAATGTAAAAGAAGGAAAAATCGTAACCTGTGCTTTGAAAATCCAAGCTCAATCAAATTCCAAACGGCTGAACGGCGTTGCAACCTATTACGTGATGAATCAGGTGCAACAATTTTAAAATTTGAACAAAATTTTGAAAAAACTACGGAAGAAATTGGAAAAGAGCATCAGAGTAAAACTGAAAAATAGTTTATTCTGGAAAATTTCCCTTAAGGGAAATTTACCATATTACCAAATTTTTGGATTCCAATTCTGTTAGTAATTTGGCTCGTACCTCAGAATATATAGATGGAATATGTTGTTTTTACTGGAAGTGAAAATATTACAGAGATGCAACAAAAATATTAGAACAATGTCAAAGAAAGATGCTAAAATTGAATTTAGACTCCAAAATGTACCAGAAATATAAAGAGTTGAGCAATTGTGTCAATTCAAAACTTAGTAAGCCATTATATAATCCACTCTTAAACTGGGAGAAATTTTATGAGTCAGATAAAAATTCATATTATACTCATATCTATTGAAAAACCAAGTATGCTTATTCAAGAAACAAGTATCCGACAGAAACCTTTTATTTCTTCTGAAGTATGTTGTTAGTTGCGGGCCTTAGGAAGCCATTAAATATTCCAGAGCCACATTTAATGTCTCTGGTAGAAACCTGTCAAATTGCGTGTGCTCAATATATATACAGAGGAATATTAAATCCGTTACTCTTTGATGTGATAGTTTTGTTTTAACTAAACATCAGAGTAAAGGGCATCAGAATAAAACTGAAAAACAGTCTTTTTTGGAAAGTCTTCCTCCAGAGGAGATTCACCTTATGACCAAACTTTTGAATGTCAAGTCTGTTAATATTTTGGCTTGCACCTCAAAATATATGAATAATGAACTGAACAACGGCTGGTTATGGAGGCAAATATATTACAGACTCGCAAGAAATATTAGAACAATGCAAAAAAAACTACAAAAATATGGTTTAGACTAGATAATTTACTTGAACTTGAAGTATTTGAGCAATTTGAACAAGTCTAAGCTGCTGGATAAACAACCCTCAAACTTGAATATATGAAATGAGTCAGAGAAACTTTACATTTACCTTATGTTTATTCAAAAAAGGAGTTCATTTATTATTGACAAGAGATTGTGACATACCTTTTTTTACGAAAGAGAAATAGTGAGTTATTAATTACTCCAGAGCTAGATTTAGATGGCTCTGATGGCTTTGTTTCTGATGGTATGAACTGTTAGTATCAGGATATTATTGAACTGACTTCGAAATTTGTTACTTTCCAAAAATGGCTCCAAAATGATCAAAAAAATGGATGTGAAAGGATGTTTGAAAAAAGATGATTTCCACAAAAAATAGCTAAGGCAGTATCTAAAATAAATATTCATATTAGAATAGACATAAAGCATAAAGTGTTACACATATAGTAAAAGAAGCACTCAATTTTGTAAATGTTAATTATTTTTCTCTCTTTTTACTCTAATAGAAACATGGTTTCTTGCTGGATCATCCTTTTCAAACTTAATACCTAACCGATTATTTTAAAATCAAAATATTTATGCGTTGACTCGCATTAAAACATCTATATATATATATATATATATATATATATATATATATATATATATATATATATATATATATATATATATATATATATATATATATATATATATATATATATATATATATATATATATATACATTTAATCACTAGTTAAAACTTAAAGTAAATAAAAACATAGCATATACACAAGCATTGTTAAGTAACAAAGCTTAGAAACAATATTTATGAAAAAAAAATATATAGAAATAGGTTATTTTGTTGCAGTTTTAAAAGTTACTTTAAAACACTATATAGTAATTTAACCATGCACAAAGCATTCTTTTTTAAAACAGATATCTCACAAAGTATCACTAAAAATTGGTATAACTCTTTTTTTATTATTACAACACTCTAATTACTAACTTATATACAATAACAAGTGTTATTGCTGACATCGCAAAAAAAATTTGCTCCATTATCTATCATAAATTTCCCTTTTACTTTCATATTTGTGAACTCATAGTGCCAATCGTAATGTCTGCGGTTTTAGATATATATTTTTTTTAATTTAGTTTCTTTGCAATAGATTTTTGTTTTGTGTAGACAGGGGTTCTAACGTCCTTTCTTCCAAGGGTTTGATGTTTCTTATAATACCAATATTCAAAAACACAAATAATCAATCCCAAAACCACTATAGAAGTCATGAAAAATTCCCATGGTGAGGTTAATAAGCATTTAAAATAAGTGGTTCTTTCTATTTCCGTTTGGAAAATGGGATAATTATTTTCCACATTCTTATTTGAATTTTTCAGGGTTGTCTAAAATCTGGGTGTGTGATTTTAATGCTATATAATAGAAATCTCAGAACAAAAATATAAAACTTAGGCAATATCATTCAGCCAGGGGGGCCATATGGGCGCCCATGGTAACATGCTGTTCTAGCATGTGCTAAAAATGGATTATCTCAGATGTCACGCACTAAGTTAATTTTAGAATATATTAATTAGGACAAAATATTAAGAATGGCTTGTTAATCCTCTCGGTTAGGACATTCGGCCGTTAGAAAAAATTGATCTTTTGATTCTTGGCTGGGTAAAGAAATAAAAAAAGAAGAATTAACTAAAGAAAGAAAAAAGTGTTGCACATTTCGAGTGAAAAATAAAAAACCATGAAGTTAAAAGAAACGAGAAAACGCTTTGAATGTTTCGGAAAAAACAATAAAAAGTATTTCGTGACAGTGAAGATTACGCAATCACTACGTAAGGTGCTTTCTGTCTTTAAGTTACAAGTGGGGATTCCAAATGGGTTCCCGTCACGTGGTTGCATAAAATTGCGTCAATCATATTACACCTGACCACTTAAAGCAGGGTAAATCGTCTGACGTTATTGGAGTCCAGAAGGGTGTGTCGCGGGAGTGTTGCCAAGTGTGTTCCCTTTATTAGAACTGGTGACCACCTGGGACGTTTGTGAGGGATTAAGGAGTCGGTAGCTCCTCTTATCCGACACTTTAATTGACCTTTAATTTGATCATCAGCTTTAATTGACCATGTTTCACTTGCATACGTAGTAATGGAAATTATGAGAGTGTTAAAGAGCCTTCAATGATTTTGGAGGTAATTTACTTTTACAAATTGACTATAGGCTTTTGAAGGTGCTGGTTGCAAAATCCAGTCTACACCTAATCAATTTTAAGCAATCGTTGTTAAAGGTAACAAGACTGTCAAGGTAGACAAAATAATCTGCAGCTTATTCCATTTTGTGCCATTTCATATAAAAGAGAAGGAATTTCACGGGATTTTTGTCAGAATAGCGGTGTACCATTCATCTTTATTCTTAGCAGAAGGCATTGTCCATCGTTCGGGATCATCTGTCCTTCACAAAAATCTCTCTAGAAAGAGATCCGTTTGTTCGGTGTTCTGCCACACTGAGCAATTTGACCTATCACTGGGGTAAGGCTTGTATCCACTGGGAGGTTTCCACATTTCAGTGGAACCCATACGGTGTAATATCTTGGGAGCGTTACTCCTTCTACCCCTGTAATTATGACCCCTGGGCGTTGGTGTCCCAATCTCTATTATAGACCCCCAGGAACTATGTGTTCCCTTAGTTCCACGTCTCCTATGGAGGTTTCCTACATATCTGTAGGGCATTCTCCTATGCTCTATCCACTCAAATGCATTCAAATGCATTTCGTTCAGAGGTTATTATCAGACTGAAATTAAAGTAAAAAAAACAATGAGCTAAATGTGCTTATTTTTTACTGTATAACAAGTTAAATCTTGGTGGATTATTTGACACTGCTGGTCCTGACACCTCTTCAAAATATTTGAACGATGGACGATATTTGGATTTAATTAGTGTCAAAGCAGAGAAAGTGCCTTCGCATAAAGATGTTGAATGGCAGAAGAACATTTAACACCATATAAGACACAATGGAAAATTGTGTTCCATTTCTGATTCGGAATTCAGTCAAGGACTTTTTTTGAAAATTGTAGTTTTAGCTTGGAGTTACTCAAAAGCTCAGCAACTTCCTCTTATGCTAAAACCGCAGGTGACCAATCTCACTTGGGTGAATCCAAAACTACTTTGGACACCTAGCTACCTTTTTGAAATCAATATTTAATGTAAAATGTGTAAGGAACTTTGTTTCTAGTGATTTGATGTGATCTACAATTGTTTTTGTATTATAAGTTGTAAAATGATTTGTGTCATTGTAAAATTGCTTACACTCGAAAACACATTTTTTTTTCCTATCCTAATTTGTCAAATGTTTAACTTTTAAATAAAACTTCTAATTTGATGATTTGAAGTAAATATACCTTAATTTTTCCTTGAAGAGACAAGTTGAAACTGTCTAGTTTCGCAAAAATATCTGAGCCTGGATAGCTGTCTAGTTTCGCAAATAACACAGCCTGGATAGCCGTATGTCATTTAAAAAACAAAACAAAAAAAAGCTGCTAGTTCACATTTTCGTTCGGCAAAAAACCTTTTGATTTCTTCCTTTAATGGAAATGATCTTCTTAAACTTTGTCCTCTTGACAACCACTTTACTTCTAAATATAATAACAAAGTTGTGTTCTTGAAATCCGTACCGTATCCTTACAGAGATTTGAAACTAAGTTACTTTTTACTCTTAATAAAACAATCTGTTTCAATCTATATCAATCTCTCTCAATATCGCTCTAACTCTCTCAATATCTCTCAATCTCGCTCAATATCTCTCAATTTCACTCTATGTGTCTCAGTCTCTCAATCTCTCTCAATCCCTCTCAATCTCTCTCATTCTTTCTCAATCTCTTTTAATCTCTTTCAATCTCTCTCAATCTTTCTCAATCTTGCTCAATCATTCTCAATCTCTTTCAATTTCGCTTTGATCCGTTTTTTTGATGCAGTAAATATGATGGTTTAATTTTCATCGAGATTCTATAACTTCTAGAGGTTGTATCCACCTTTTTTCGAAAATAAGGTAAATTTTCTCAGGCTCGTAAATTCTGACGGGTTAGACTAAACTTGACAAAGCTTATATTTTTATCAGCATAAAGATTAGATTCTTTTGATTTATCTATTGGTTTTAAAATTTTATTTTTAAGAGTTTCAGTTACTTTTGAGCCGGGTCACTCTTACCGTACAGCTGATTACTTTACTTTTTACTTTCGGTGAGAAATAGACGATGAACTGCCCTGCCCGGCACCAAAGAATCTTAGAATGACTTCGACAACTAATTGGACCTGTCGGCTGCAGCATCTCTGGTGATCTTCAGCCAGTCTTTGTTCCATCTCCGACCGTGTCTCCTGAATTCACCCTGCGGTTCTAGGTTCTCTTTGTATTTTTGCCACTGGTTCTTCTTTTGTCCTTCTGATTTACGTTTCCAGGAGGAGGATGGTTCAGAGACAGAGACGTCTCGACATATTATGCCTTCAGGACGGCACAATGTGTGGCCGGGTAGCTTCAGGCAACGTTTTTAATGATAAGCGTTAGCTCTTCTGATTGGCCACAGTGAATCCTTAATTCACTGTTGGAAATCCCATCATGTCCCTTATTGAGGAGGATATAACGAAGGCAGTGGTGGTCGAACACATCCAAAGCTCTCGCGTCTTCAGCCTTGATCGGCATGTTTTGCAAGCATAAAGTAGTACTGCTCGAACAGTTGCAGCTTATATTCTGAGTTTCGTTTTGTTTGAGATCTCCTGTCGGGTCCGAGAGTGCTTTTTTCAGACTAGTAAAGACTTCCCAGGCTTTGGCTGTGCAGGCAATCCCTGCTTTACCTCAAACTCGACTGGAAACTTAGGGGTCCAATGGCTGGAAGTACGATTGCAAGTCTCAGTGTCCTTATACGCACTTCGGAGTATCTCAATGACATCTTGTGGCAACCATCTTCAGCCAAAATTCTCCATAGCTCCTCTCTGGTGAGCGAATTGAAGTCAGCTACAAAGTCAATAAAGGCAATGAGAAGGAATAGACGAAACCTTCTGTACTGCTGAAGGATGAGACGAATCGTCGATATATGTTTTGGACCGCCTCTGCCTGGTCTGGAGCCAGCTTGTTCAGGGCGGGTTAACTTGTTACGAGCGTCTTTGAATCGATTCAGAAGAAATGACGCAGAAGATCTTTATGGCATGATCGATCAAGGAGATACCTCTATAGTTTCCGTAAATGGGCTTATCTTCTTTTTTTATAGCAGAATGAGGACTGATACTTTCCGGCCTTTTGGGAAGGTCTTCGTCGTCTTCACCTGAACGAACAGGTCGGTTAGGTGGCACAGTAGAGGTGGTGAAGACTTGAAAATTTCAGAAGAGATCCCGTCCTCTCCTAGAATTTTATTGTTTTTCATGTACTTCAGCGCTTTTTGTACGTCCGCAACGCTTGGTGGATTGAGGGTTATTGCGTAGGGCTCTCTGTCAGCACTCAAGAAGGCAGGTAGATCACATGGGGGTTTGACAGCTTTCAGTAGCTCAGAAAAATGCTCTCTCCAGCGTTCCTTGCGTCCCTCTTCTGTTCGGATAAGTTTCCCGTACTTATCTTTCAGTGTGTCAACCGCTACAGGAGCTTTTCCTGTCACTTCTTTCAGGAGTTTTTCAGGACATTTTCCTGCTGTTGTGGTTCTTGGATGCTTGTTCCAATTCATTCGACAAATCGGACCAGTCCTTTTGCTTTCTCATTTCAGTGACTGTTTAACTGGTTTGCAGGCTACTTTTAAGGGTTCTTTTGCACCTCCTACGAGGGGTCACTTCTTCTCGACTAGTTCTATGGTATGGTCAGGGATCCAGGCTCGTTGTTTTCTTTTTGTTTGACCAAGCACCTCCTCAGATAAGTCTTGTGTCGCAATTTTTATTTGCGTCCATACAACAGGCTACCACAAACTGTTCGACTACCGCTGCAACCGTGACTACTATGGACTACAGGTCGTTCTTTCATGTAATGCTTTGTAATAAACTTGAAATCGTGTATAATGTAAAATCAATTTTCGACAGAAACTGCATTCACATACAAGATGAAAAATGACGTCATAATCAGAGCTTACAACCATATACGACGTAAACGTAAGAACTGTATTATGACGCTAGGCATATTTACTTCAGTATTTAATGACGTCATACAGTCAATAAAAGAAAGGACTGCAAAACCGTCAGAATCATTTAATTATTAACAGTGTTAAACCAAACATGGCAGAAAATTATGTTAAGACCATGGTGGATGGTCTAAGGTGGATTCCTAAGATATTAGTTAAAACTGGATGCATACTCCCCTTATTACGAGATGAACCAGGTGCAACTATTCCTAAAATTAAACCGTCAGGAAACAGGCTTTTTGAAATAATAAGTGACCCAGATGATGATGCTGTGAATCCAGAAAGAAGGAAAAATCGTAACCTGTGCTTTGAAAATCCAAGTTCAATCAAATTCCAAATGGCTGAACGGTGTTACGACCTATTACATGATGAATCGGGTGCAACAAGTTTAAAATTTGAACGACATTCTGAAAAAACTACGGAAGAAACTAGAAAAGAGCATCAGAGTAAAACTGAAAAACAGTTTATTCTGGAAAATTTCCCTTTAGAGGTGATTTACCATATTACCAAATTTTTAGATTCCAATTCTGTTAGTAATTTGGCTCGTACCTCAGAATATATAGATGGAATATGTTGTTTTCACTGGAAGCGAAAATATTACAGAGATGCAACAAAAATATTAGAACAATGTCAAAGGAAGATGCTAAAATCGAATTTAGACTCCAAAATGTACCAGAAATATAAAGAGTTGAGCAATTGTGTCAATTCAAAACTCAGTAAGCCATTATATAATCCACCCTCAAACTGGGAGAAATTTTATGAATCACAGAAAATTCATATTATGCTCATGTCTATTGAAAAAACGAAGTATTCTTATTATAGAAATAAGCATCCGACAGAAACCTTTTGTTTATTCAGAAGCATGTTGTTAGTTTTGGGCCATAGGAAGCCATTAAACATTCCAGAGCCACATTTAATGTCTCTGGTAGAAACCTGTCAAATTGCGTGTGCTCAATATATATACAGAGGAATATTAAATCCGTTACTCTTTGATGTGATAGTTTTGTTTTAACTCAACATCAGAGTAAAGAGCATCAGAATAAAACTGAAAACAGCCTTGTTTGGAAAGTCCTCCTCCAGAGGAGATTCACCATATGACCAAATTTTTGAATTTCAAGTCTGTTAATATTTTGGCTCGCACCTCAAAATATATGAATAATGAACTGAACAACGGCTGGTTATGGAGGCAAATATATTACAGACACGCAAGAAATATTAGAACAATGCAAAAAAAAAAACTACAAAAACGTGGTTTAGACTAGATAATTTACTTGAACTTGAAGTACTTGAGCAATCTGGGCAAGTCTAAGCTACTTGATAAACCAACCTCAAACTTGAAGATATGAAATGAGTCAGAGAAACTTTACATTTACCTTATGTTTATTCAAAAAAAGAGTACATTTATTATTGTCAAGAGATTGTGACCCTTTTTTTACGAAAGAGAGATAGTGAGTTAATAATTACTCCAGAGCTAGATTTAGCGTTTCTGATAAAAACCTGTCAAACTGCTAGTACTATGAATATATGTCAAGGGAAATTAAATGTCTGTACATATCCCAAGCAAGGAAGGCGTTTGGTATGCAGATTAATGCAAACAAAACCAAAATCCTTTTCAAATCACGGTAGGAGATAACAAAACCCACCTCGATAGTAGTAGACGGTTAACAAGTGAAAACAGTCGATCAAATCCTTTACTTTGGTAGCCTTTTGACGGCTAAAAACTGTCACACTCTCGACATTAAACGCCACCTAAGTCTTGCCAGCTCTAGCTACCAGAGGCTGTCAAAGATCCGGAAATCTAGCCACCTCTAAAACCATCTAAAAGTGCATGATTGGACAGTCTAATCATACCCATTATTCTGTATGGGTGTAAAACCTGGACATTGAAAGCTGAAAACGAGTGCAACCGCCTTGCGTTAGAAATGAGATGTCTGCAACCGGATAGCCAAGATCACATATATTGACCAAGCCACAAACCAAGAAGGCTGATGTCGCAAGACCCTATCCTGAATCCAAACAAACGTATCTTAACCAAAGAAACTTTGTATAACTTTTCCCACAGCTATAGCCGCAAATACTACAAAGTAATTTCGTGTAAATCAAACTGTATTATTCTAAAACTAAATTTAGAGGAAGCATTTCAATGTAAGCAGGCTGTATTGTCACACAACAATAGCCATAAGAAATGCAAAGTAATTTTGTGTATTCAAGCTGCATTATTCTAAATACTAAGTTTGGAGCAAGCATTTCAATGTAATCAGGCTGTATTGTCACGCAACAACAGCCATGAGAAATGCAAAGTAATTTCGTGTAATCTGGCTACATTGTTCCGAAACTGAGTTTAGAGCACAGTTTATAGAATTATCTATTCTATTATCTAATTCTAATTCTATAATTATCTAATTCTATAAACTGTGGTTTAGAGTCAGGAATTCCAATGTAACCAACTTGTATTGTCCCGCAACAAGTCTCATCATGATAAATTATAAGCCACCTGGAAACTAAGTGACAGGTCGTTAGCAATAAAATTACAAAAGTGATACTTTAATTGTCAAGAAAAATTCCAAAGTTAAATATCATAGCTATAAATCGTATGAAAGTTGAAGTTGTCAATTGGTTTATTCTCTGTCCAATAAGAATGTAAAACACATTATTTGACCAATAGGCACAATGTAACATACTTTGGGTTTTGCCTTCTTAGTCCAAACTAAACAAAACCCAAAACTCCTTTAGGTTTTGCCTTCTTAGTCTCAGGATTCTTCCATAATTAAAAGTCAGTAAGGTTCTCATGGTCAGGGAAATTGCGAATACGAAACATATGGTCAGTAGTAGGCCTATGTTCCACCAAAAATTGGTCGAGAATAATCCGTATCTATTATCCACGTACGTTAATGTTTGGTCTTCATTTGTAAATATGTGAATCTGGGAGTCTAATGCTTCTCTTATTTTTGTAAGCAGTAAAGTTCCTTCATTCTTTTCTATTTTGGACCATATTGAGGTTTTCATTTCCTCGCTTTCTATATTGGGAATAGTGTACGACAGATTGATTGTATTTGGGTTATTTGGCACGCCCGACAGGTTGATTGTATTTGGCACGCCTTTGGGTTGTTTGTATTAACCATTTAATTTTTACATTGATTTCTTATTTCAGTGTGCTATAGGGCTATTGCGTAATTTAGCATAAGAAAATATATAGGCCAAAAAATACCACCTGGATTTACACACAATTTTAACAAAAAATAATTTTTCAATTGAGGAGCACAAAATTTTGATCCTTTCTTCAGCCAAAAGAAATCTCGAAACTAAAGATGTTTTTTTTTTCTTTATATCCTAACTCAAAAGGCGAAAAAACATTTTTTTTAAAAACGAACATATCAAGCGCAAACCAACAAGAATTTAAACACTACCTTAACAAATAAATAATTTTGATATTGAATACACTCTGTACAATGCTCTGCATAATTTGTATGCTCTCTACAATCCTAACATATCAGAAATATCCACGAACAAAATTGTAGAGTAAAGTGAAAAGAAGGAGTAAAGAAAACAAACTTTAAAAAATCCATTAAAATCTGTTCATATTCATTTTTGTCAACTTTTTACAATTTGGACAAACGTGTCATGGGGCGGGGGAGGGGCTTAGAAATTAAAGTTTAAACTATTCAGTCGTGTTGATCACAGAGTGAGAAATTCCCGATTTTCTTCTTTTAAAATGTAAATCTCGGTTCAAACCATTAAAACTTTTGCATATGAAAACGAAAGGGGGGCTTCTATTTTCAGAATTAATTTAGAGAGTCGATTAATTGATGTGAAAATTTTGTGGACACCTCCATATATTTCATTAATTGGAGCTTCTGAGTCGCATTTAAAACAACCGGATTTATTTTGAAAGACATTAGTAAAACGTTAGATTTTTAGCCAGTCAAACTTGCCACTTACCTGGCTTGAGAGCTGCCTTGATAATGATAAAGGCAATCTCAGGGTGAGGTCTTTCCAATTTATTTCGGATTAGCTGAACCATGTGTAACAGTGTAATGTTTGGTAGTGAGGACTGCGTAAGCGTTGACTCCTGTCCACGCATCAAAAAGTATTATCCCTTGGGCCCTCTTTTATGTGACCCTTTTTATGCAGTTGAAAGGAAAAAGTATACAATTTGGTGATGTTAAGACTATATTGAGACAGGTAAAATTGGTCATTGGGGCCCTTTTGAATTGATTAATTTCTTGATAAACTTACATGTTTGAAATATTTTTTTTGCAGTGTATTTTACTTGCGTGATACAAAATCTAGTTTTCATTTCCATATTTGGAGGAAATTTACTAATGCCACAATAATAATTTGATATTATTACATTTCAAAAAATTCTTTTCGTGGTATTATCAATGACAAAGGGTAGTATATTTGATATTATATACTACCCTTCTTATATCAGCATAATCATAACATATTAAAAATATCTGAGCACCTAAGGGTGTTAAGTTGAAACTTTCAGTGCATGCTGAGGAGAATGGTCAAGACACTGATAGAACAATGGTTGGGATGCTAACACATAGAAAACCGAAATAAAACTCATTGCAAAAATATGATATTAAATGCAAACTGCCCGATGGCGCCGCGCTGATGGCACAGGTGGCACGCCATATGGTTGTTTGTATGTTGCATCATATTTTTGCAGTGATTTCTTATCTCGGTGTTCTATGCTAATTTGTATGTTCTGCACAATCCTAATATATCAAAAATATCCAGGAACCGCTAAGTGTATTGAGTTGAAACTTTTAGTGTATTTTGAGGAGGATGGTTAGGACGGTTCTAGGACAATGGTTAGGATGATAATACATAGAACAACGAATTGAATTTTTGCAGGTTCCGAGTGTTACTATGGTTTTTTTAGCCCTAAAAAGGGCTATTGGGCAATTTAGTATAAGAGTATTTATAGACAAAAAAATATCACCTTGTTTTACACACAATTTTAACATAAAATAGTATTCCAATTCAGGAATACTTACTTACTTTATTTGTACATGAATCAGAACACAAGCTATGTAGTTCTCCCTGGTGAAAGGATCTGGCAGACTGTTGCATTCCACAGGTTACGGTCTTGGGTTAATGGGGCGATAATTTCAAGCCATGAAGGGTCCCGTCTACGACTATATCTCCGGAAACCACCAATTGGCTCGAGGTCAGATTTGACTGTATTAAGACAAGTTTTGGCTTGTCCTCCATGTCATTTCCTCCAATCAGGTGCTGGTTTGCAGCGTAGGCTTTGCTTTGCAAAAGTTCTTCGGCAATTATGGCCGAATAAGGACAGGCGGTGGCGTCGAATGATAAATATGAAGTCACACTTCTGGTCACATCGTTGGCGGATGATTAAGAATTTAGACTCAAGTTTTAAACAGGATTTAAGCTTAATTAGGGGGAGTTTAATTTATGTCGGAAGTATCCTTAGAAGGAAAGAATTTTACTTTTTTTTGTATTTTAAATATATCACATATTACTTACGGTGCACGTTCACCGAGAGTCTAAAGAAAAAAAATGAAGTCCGTGAAATCCGATGCGATTGCGTCTGAATGCGTCACTTTTTTAGGCATTAGGAAAGACGATGGGGATGACAACGACAATTCTGACTCGGGGTATTAATATTAGTATTTGGTGTTTTCTCTTAAATCTTATTTTTTGGCAATTCTCATTAATTTTTTTTGAATGCAAATTAAATTGCGTCTAAATTCGGCATTTTCTGGAAAACTAAGAGGCAGGTAACAGTCTACACTAGTTAATATCGAATAATTTAACAGATCAAAGTGCAGGCGCTGTCCTTAAATCAAGCTTTATGTGATCCATTTTCGCTACTATGCTCTGCTTCAAATTAACAACTTAATATAAAAAAAAGTCAATGCAAAAAAAAAACGTGAAAAAGCGACCTGTTGGATATCATTCATGCCAATCCTTCGCACCAATTTAAATAAAAACGAGGGTGTTGTAAAAGTAGTAATAGAGAAGGAAAAAATAATGGCAAAGAAAGACAAATGAGTGAAATATATTCAAAAGGTTGAGAATCTCGGATCTGAATCCGGAATATATAAATCAAAACCGAACTAAACTAGTCGATAAATACGAAGCATTGCTTTAAACGTCAAAAGACGATATTTTGGTACACGTAAAACATTTTTTGTGTTTTATTATAATTTTTTCCAGGAAATATTGTATTCTATTTATCTAGTTGTCACTTTGAAAAAGATTGAATTTTTCAATCATGGTGTTCAATCATGGTTTTTTCAATTCATTTTTCAATACATTGTTGTTTGGTATTCTTAAAATATTGAATTAAAAAATTTTATTTGATTTTCATAGAGTTGCAAAATAAGTCGTTTATAACAAACGCTATTAAAAGTGAACCTAATATGTCTTTACCTGTAATTTGGAAAGAAGTCAGAAAATGGAGAAACTTTTAGGGAAGTTGGTATTAAAAATTGGGATTTTTAGGGATTTTTCACCAGCCTTTTAGGGATTGAAAAAATTTGAAGTGGAAACACTGGTAATATAGCGTAAGAATCAATTTTGTTAACGTTCTTGTTCAAATAGTAAGCACGAACCTTTTAAGCAAAATCATCGCAAATACTTTGGTAGCCGTATCCGTAAGTGATATCCCTCGGTAGTTGCGGCTGTCGCATTTTCCCCCCTCTTTAAATACTGGGATTATTACTGACACCTTCCAATCAGACGGGAAGGTCTTCTCTCGTATCAGACTAAAGAGGGTTTCTAGTTGCTCCGACACAGAGTGTGGCGACGCCTTGTATACCTCGGGAGGCAGACCATCTTCTCCAGGAGACTTATTGTTTTTTAGCCGTTTGATCGTGTTTAGTATCTTTGAAGCTGAAGGTGGTGCCATTTCGATTTCATATATGGTGGTCCTTCAGTTGTTGGTGGCAGCATCGGCGTTGCATCTTGCCCATCTGTATTTGGATTAAGCAGGTCTTTAAAGTGTTTCTTCCAGTGATCAAGTTTACCTTGCACGTCAGGGATCACACTTCCTTGAGCGTCTTTTAAGGGACCAGCAATGGGTGACTTTATTCCAGTTATTTCTTTGAGGGTTCTATACAGCCCTATGCGGCAGGCATCAAACGCATCAGTCGCACTAAAAAAGTCGCTACGTAAAAAAGTTAAAACAAGCTTACGTCAAGATTACGTCAAGACCGCCAACAATTTTGGGATGAGGTTGCCTTAGAGATGGAAAAAGCAGCCAGAAATAATGACACGATTAGCTTTACAGTTTTCCCTGAGACATAATTATTCCTCGTCTTTGCAGGGGCATAGCCGATAACTTCAGCGGCCACCTTTTCAGTGGTGTTCCGGAATTGTTTCCATCGGGTGGTAGGTTTTTCATCACAGTTGGTCAGGCTTGCGAACTGGTTCTGTTGCTTCAGGCAAAAATCGTCTTTCACTGTTTGGATGTTCAGTTTCTCCACATTTAACTTCCTTTTTGGGGGTTGTCTCTTCCTCGCGTCCAACTTCAGGAGTATTTTCGCACCTACAATCGACAAAGTGATTTGAGAGCAAACTACCCCCCTCGCCTAAACGCTCATAATTTTCCTTAGCACCTCCATTCAAAATTTGGAGTTATCAATTTTATTAATTGTAGTTGAAGGTTTTGGAAATAATATCTATGAGAAAGACACCCCCCCCCCCAATAGCTCACAGGGAAAGGGTTGTAAGTTATGACCTTTGGGCATATAAGGTTCTTATAAAAAAGGGTGGTCGTATATGCTTTGGAGAGGACTCATTGAATCAGTAATCATAAGTTCTAGTGTCCTTTTTAAGTCGAAGTGATCAGAGGGCAGCTACCTCCCCCCACACACAAACACGTCATGTTTTCCTAAGATATATCCAAAAGATATCTCGAGACATTCGTTTTATTCAAAATAGTTCATATATGGTCTAGTTAAATGGTCTAGTAACTATATCTGTATGGTTATTGGGTAGGTCAACCTCCCCCCCCCCTAACTAGTTTTTAACTTGTGAGAAAAAAAACTAGATTCGTGAAAAAATCAATAAATCAGCAGATAAATCACTAGATTATTGACCAGAAATCACTAGAATTATTAGGGGGGTAAAATTACCCCCTAGATGTGGAAAAATACCTTTAGATTGATGTTTTATTTTTTCTTAAGTGAAAAGTACCCTAGACATTTTGAGAAATGCCTTTTTGCATCTTTATGCAGAGAATGGAACAAAATCCTTGTTTCCTCCCTGTTCCCGAATCGGTACCCTTGGCTTATACCCCGATCACTGAAAATTGGTTATCGGTGATCTAATCGAAATATTTGCTTTTTCTTTTTAATTTTTTTTTTGTTGTCGATCCAAAACCCCAGTTTTTTTCCCAAAATATATAGAAACTGTTTTTCTTTTTACTCTAGTTGAGCTAGTATAATTACTGGGACACCAGCGACAATTTTGAAAATGGCCTTTTTATAATTCCATGGAAAAAATGTGTCCCACTCTTCACAAATTTCGATAAGCCTCGGTCTTATTGCTTCTTAAAAATAAAAAGACACTTGTTAATTTTGCGGAACACACCCAAGAAGTAAAGTTATGTTAATCCTAATGAAATATGCACAGATATGATGAAAATACGAGTATAATAATACTTTAGTGTATATAATACTATAATTTGGGCTATATAGTTGCACATTGGGGGGTGTGGGAGTAAAATAACTTAACGTAACCTTACCCCCACCCCCCTAATGTGCAAATATATAGCATATAATAAGTCCAATGCATACTGTCATCCGTTATTTGTCTTTGTGGCTATGAAACTGGTTTTCATAGTGCGTGCATTATACTTATATACTTAGCAAATTATCCTTAGCATACTTTCATCCCAAGACCTATCCCCAGGGGCTTCGAGGGTCATGTTTAATCTAAAGGCATAGTTTTGGAACTTTTCAACTGTGCTAAACAAAATGACTATCTCAAACTTTGGATCGAACAATTTATGGGGGGAAAATGAGATGTGAGAGGGGGGCTATTAGCCATCCGGTCTTTTTATTCAAATAAAATGACACCAGAAATTTTAATTTCCGTTCAAATGAGCCCTCTCTATATGTTCTTGAACCGTTGGTTCGATACGATCCCCCCTGGGAAAAAAAAGAAATTAACACGCATCCGTGATTTTTCTACTGGCAAATAATAAAGAAATAAACACTTTTGGAAGTAGGAGCTTCAAACATCCACAGTAGGGAATTGTAATACGACAAATTTATTTCTTTGATTTTAATTCAAATTCTTTTACCTTTACCGGCTGCTTCCTCCCTTTTTCAAAAATCATGCAAACTTTCACATTTTTTTAGCCTTTTATGGGCAAAACTAAGCTTAGTGAATACTTATTAATCAAAAAAGCTATTTGCACAAAATAAATTTTTCAAAAAAAGTAAAAAACTCCATTAAACCAAAAATTTACAAAAATAGAATAAAATAATCTACCAAGCATACAACTACCACAAATAAAAATCCATGAATAAATGAAACCCAAATCAAACAGAAATTAAAATAATTCAAACTCAAAACGAGCAGAAATTAATATGAGTAGGGTTCTAAACCCTATACTTTCTAAAATCCAGAATAGAATTTTTACTGTAATGAAAAAAATCGAATGAGTTTACTGAAAAAATTGTGCATAGTCAGTTTAATATGCGTATGCTGCTATTTATTCCTTAAAATCTTAATTAATTTTTGTTTTCTTAAAGTTATAAGTGAAAACATTAAAAAAAAGAACTTTTTTTTAGTAAAGTACAAATTATATTCTGGCTTTTAGAAAGCATAAGGTTTAGAATCCCACTCAGATTAATTTCTGGTCGTTTTGAGTTTGACTTATTTTAGTTTCTGTTTGTTTTGGGCTTAAATTTATTTATTGATACTTATTTGTGGTAGTTGCATGATTGGTAGATTATTTGATTCTATTTTTGTTAATTTTTGGTTTAATGGAGTTCTTTACTTTTTTTTGGGAAAAAGTAACTTATGTTAATTTCTGCCCGTTTTGAGTTTGACTCGGCTATCTATTGTAATTTCTGTTCGTTTTGGGTTTCATTTATTTATTGATACTTATTTGTGGTAGTTGTATGATTGGTAGATTATTTGATTCTATTTTTATTCATTTTTGGTTTAATGGAGTTCTTTACTTTTTTTTGGAAAACTTATTTTGTTCAAAAAGTTTTTTGATAAATTTCTGTTCGTTTTATATTGACATACCCTTTTTCATGGAGAAAGACCGAGTCCCTTCTGAAGTTAAACAACCATCCCTTCCATAAAAAACTTAATATCCCCTGGGCATAAATTACAACCCTTGCCCCTAATCTTTGGGGTTTGTTTCAACCCCTATAACCTTGTCATATGATATTTAGACTATTTTGAATATAATGGCTATCTCAAAATTTCTACTAGTTTTATGACAACGCTTTCTATATGACATTATATACCCCCAGGGCATAACTTGCAACCTTAGCTCTGGGGGCCGTTGGTTGGTTGTCATACTCAAAAACACAATTTCCGGACCCTTCAACTACGTTCAGTAAAATTACTATATCAAAATGTTGATCATACGTGTTGGGAAAATGATGGGTATGGGGGGGCATTCACCCTTCGATTGCTTTTGACTATTAATAAGGGTACTATCCCTCTCAATTCCCAATTGAATGAGTCCTCTTTGAATTTTATACGACAACACTGGCAAAGACCTAATTTCCAGAACTTTCAACTACGTTGAACAAAATGTCTATCTCAAAATTTTGATTCGATGTGTTTGGGGAAATGATAGGCTTGAGAGGGGTGTTAGTTGCCCTTCAATCACTTTCGACTATTATTAGGGCACTAGCCCTTTAAATTTCCTATCGAATGACTCCTTTTTGAAGTTTCTACGACAACGCTTTCTATAAAACCTTATATGCCCCAAGGGAATAACTTATAACGTTTGCACTGAGGGCTGTGGGAGGAGTGTCATCCTCAAAGTCATAATTTCCGGACTTTTTAACTACGTTGAATAAAAAGGCTATATAAAAATTTTTATTGGATGTTTTAGGGGAAATAGGGGGTGTGGAAGGGGTGTTAGTTTTCCTCCAATCACTTTTGACTATTAAAAAGGGCCCTAGCCCTTCAAAATTTTCAAAGTTTCTATTACAATGCTCTATAAAACTTTGTATACCCCCAAGGCATAACTCACAACCCTTGCCCTGAGGGGTGTGGGGGGGGGGGTGATCATCCTTTAAGACATAATATCCAGAACTTTAAACTACGTTGAAAAAATGGCTATCTCAAAATTTTGTTTGGATGAGTTTGGGGAAATGGTGACCTTGAGAGAGGAACTAGTCGCCCTCCAATCACTTGTGACTTTTGAAAAGGGCCTAGCCCTTTCAATTTCCAATCGAATTAGCCCTTTTTGAAGTCTCTACGACAACTCTTTCTATAAAAACCTTATATGCCCCCAGGGCATAGCTTACAACCCTTGCCCTGAGGAGTTTGGTGGATTTGTCATTCTAAAAATAATAATTTCCTGAACTTTCAACTACGCTAAACAAAATGACTATCTCAAAATTTTTATTGAATGTGTTTGTGGAAATGATGGGTGTGAGAGGGGGTTTAGCTGCTCTCCATTCACTTTCGACTATTAAAAAGGGAACTAGTCCTTTAAATTTCCAATCAAATGAGCCCTTTTTGAAGTTTCTACGGCAACACTTTCTAAAAAAAAAAATTATATGCCCCAGGGTATAACTTACAACCCTTGCCTTGAGGGCTCTGAGGGGGTTCTCGTCTCAAAAGACCTAATTTCCAGAACTTTTAACTACGTTGAACAAAATGAATATCTCAAAATTTTGATTTGATGTGTATGGGGAAATTGTGGGTGTGCGAGGGGGGTTAATTGCCCACCAATTACTTTCAAATATTAAAAAGGGCACTAGCCCTTTCAATTTTCAATCCAATGAGCCCTTTTTGAAGTTTTGCGACAACGTTTTCTATAAAACCTCACATGCCCCCAGGGCATAGCTTGCAGCCCTTGTCCTGAGGGAGCGTCATCCTTAAAGACATAATTTCCAGAACTTTCAACAACGTTGAAAAAAATGGCTATCTCAAAAGTTTGATTGTATATGTTTGGGGAAATGCCGGGCGTGAGAGGGGGGGGGGTTAGTTGCCCTCCAATTACTTTCGACTATTAAAAAGGCCACTAGCCATTATAATTTCCAATTGGACGAGCCCCTTTTAAAAAAACCTTATATACCTATAAAATCTTATATGCCTCGAGGGCATAACTTATAGCCCTTACCCTGAGGGCTGTGGGGGGTTGTCATCCTCAAAGAACTAATATTCAGAAGTTTCAACTATGTTGAAAAAATGGCTATCTATAAATTTTGATTGGATGTGTTTGGGGAAATGGTGGGTATTAGAGGGGGGTTAGTTGCCCTCCAATCACTTTTGACTATTAAAAAGTGCACAAGCCCTTTGAATTTCCAATCAAATGAGCCTATTTTGAAGTTTCTACGACAATGCTTTTTATAAAAATCTTATACGCTCCCAGGGCATAACTTACAGCCCTTGCCCTGAGGGCTGTGGGGGATTGTCCTCCTCAAAAATATAATTTATATCTGGAAATCAACGATGCTGAACAAAAATAGATATCTAAAATTTTTTATTGGATATGTTTGGGGAATTGGTGGGCGTGGAAAAGGTGTTAGTTGCCTTTCAATCACTTTCGACTATTAAAAACGACACTAGCCATTCCAATTTCCAATTGAATGAACCCTTTTCGAAGTTTCTGCGAGAACTCCTTCGATATGAAGTGCCTTGGTCGAAGTCGAAGAAAAAAAAATAATACATTGTGCCAACATCGTTCTTTACTTAGGCAGCGCCATTGCCTAAGTCAGTGCCTTCCGTTTGAGATCAATCAAACGGAATTTTGATTGATATCAAAATTTTGTTTCTATAATTTCGGTTACTATTGGGCCTTGTAGCTCCATTTTTACAGTTAGTTACCACAAACTGTTTGATACAGTAGCACATAAATCCAAATACTTAAAGAATAGTACGTTATCTGTGCTTATTAGAAGTTTTAATTACAAATAAGAGAATTTGAAGAATAATTTGGAGTTTTAATTAGATATAAGAAGTAGAAATTAAAATCGTTAGACCACTACCAGAGTAGATACTCCGCTTTACTCCCAACCGACTTTAATCACCAAACAAAAATCGATTTTTTCTATCTAGTTATATTACAAATCCTACTATAAAAAGCATTCCTGTTATAAAAAGTCTTATTTTTTTTATCAATGATTTCTTTTTTATTTAGAAAATTATATTTAATGTATAGAACATTTTTGCAATTTTGCGATTAACTACTTCGCCTATTATCTTGATGATAACGCTCTAGGGTCATATCTGATATGAACATATGGTGGGAAATCAGAAGTTAAAAGGCCGTATATTTGCATAAATGCAAATCTGGAACATATTAGGAACTTTAGTGTATTGCTGTTTTGTGTTTTTTTATTAGTTAGCTTCTTGTATGATTTATTCGATTGAATCATGAATCTAAACGGTATATCGTGAAAAATCACTAGAATTAGGAAAAAATCCCTAGTTTTAGAACGAAAATTTCTATAAATCACTAGCTAGAAAAAAATCGATGGGCAACATAAAAAATCACTAGAAATAATGATAAATTACTAGGGGTGACAACCCTGCTACTTAACAACTAACTGATAACTGATAGATCCGTACTATAATTACAATCAGGGAACCGGGTTAATATTTCGCTCTGTGCGCAAGCTAGGAAATTTTTAGCCGAATTTGCGTGTTTTTTTTTTTTTTTACTTTGTCCTTATTTTTTATTCGGAGTCCACCAATTTCTGAATTAAGATCAAGTTGATGGACTCTGATCCGTTGATTTTTGAATTAAAATCAAGTTGGTGGCCTGTGTTAAAAAAACTGAGAGCGATGGCTAATTGGAAAAAAGCCCAGACAGATAGTCTGAATGAGAGGCTAGGCTGGCATGAGCTTTTTTCAGAATTTTATAAAAATAATGTCATTTCACTTTTTGAGAGTCTATCCTCCATCCATCCTAGGGCAGAACTAAGATTCGGTAGGCATGGAATAAGGGTAATTTGAATAGTCTATGAGTTCCATAGAACATTTGAAGGCCCTTGGAGATCCAAAATGAAAGGTTTTCAAAGATTTATGACTTTTATCTCAGTTCATTCAATGCCAGGGTTGCCACCGCTGGTGATTTATCACCAGATCTGGTGATTTTTCATCCTCCTGGTGATTTTCTTTTATCTGGTTATTTTCTTTTTTAATCTGGTGATTTTCATTTAATTTGCTGATTTTGCACCAAATTGGTTGCATTTCATGCACGATTAGTTTCGCATTCCTACTGAGGTGAAAAAATCAATAAATTTCATATTTTATGTATTGTTTTTACTCGTTATTTCAAAAGAGTGGTGTTATATTGGATTTTGGTCTATCCTTTTACCTTGCAAAAAACTTGCTAATAGATACAAATTCTAATTTATAAGTACATGCTCATTTGTACCATATGTGATAAAAAATGATTGAGGCTCAGAAACAAAAAAAACAATTCTCAGGAAAAGAAAACCGTAGTCCCACATGAACATAAATTCAGCAGCCTAGGCTAGGTGTTTTTCAAGGGACTTAACAGTCTCAATAATCCAGGGGGTTCAGTCTCAAGGGGCTATCGTCGAAGAACCCAGGGAAATAAGATTTACCACCATTTGTCTGATATTTCAGCTTAGACTTGACCCACGACAATTTTCCGGAAGTAAAATAAATATATAAAAAATTGGCACGATTTGAGTCTTCTTTTTCAGAGTTAAACTTTACCACTAAGGATACCAACTATACCAGGGGAAATTAAAACCACTCATAAGCAAGTGAGATTTGATTTGAGGACAAAAGGGGATTATTGGGGTTATTCTTTTCAATGGAAACCTAGGAAAAAGAAAAGATTTTGCAAAGTAAAAACAAAGAAAAGTATAATAGTATTTAAATAAATAAAAAGGCTCTTCATGTCCAGTAACAGGATTTTAGGTAAAATTTCAGTCTTTGGCTGGAATTCCGGTCTAAGGTATAAATTCTCTTCCTTCTTGAGGAGTTGACGGCCTTTGAAAAACATAATGTCTTAGTTCAGGGTGCCCAGCGCGTCTTTTTCGTGGAAAGATTATGATTATTGACCACCGATTTCTTGTGATTTTCTTGGTGATTTTTGTGAAATACTGGTGATTTCTGGTTATTTTCTTGGTGAAAAACTTGTGACTTTTATTTGGTTATGGTGCCAACCCTGTTCATTGCTTCAGACGAATAACATCGTTTTCATGCGAGCCCGTTAAAATATAAGTGAATTTTACACCTGTTGTGACGTAATAAACGAGATGTTATTAATGTGATTGTCTCCTTGGATGGTGCTAATTTGGTCTTACAACTTAAATGGACATAATCGATAATGGATTAACAACTAAATGATAATGGAAATAATTACTTAAATATAGTTGAATTATACACCTGTTGTGACGTACTAAACTAATTGCCATTAGTGTGATTGTGTCCTCGGCTGGTTCTTGCTAATTTGTTCTAACAATCTAAATGGGGGAAAACTAAGAAAAGACATATGGATCTAGAATTCACTCATAAATCTATTGATAGTGCACCGATACATGAATCAATTCAAAGCCTCGCAACAAATATTATCAACTGCGACAAACATTCAAGCGGAAATACTAGGACTGAGAAGTGAAATGTTAGAAATCAGAGGTGAAATAAGTAATCTATCATCAATGGCCCGAAATTTGGAAAGTTCCAAAAAAGTTTACGATGACGCAATCGCTAATCTACAGAAGAAGGTTAAGGACCTCTGGCTATCAGCAAACCAGTCCTATGATAACCCCAGCCTGGGCCCCTAAAAAATAAAGTACTGATCTTAGAAAATGCTGACGGACGAAGTAACGTCATAGCCTGGAACCTAAAGTGTTCGACGAAAAAAGTGGGTGTGGAAAAAATTGGTGAATTATTGCGGAAATTACATATTCAATGTGAATTCCTGGTCTATAAATTAAATGAAAAATTCACTAAAATTCAACTCCACAAATTTAAGGAAGTTTCCGATTTTGCAAGCAAATAAACTACTTCGCGATCAAGCTTTTAGGGGAAAAGCCTGCGTGGATAATTGTCCGATATTCTCTAAAGTGTATTTATCAAATGATCTGAGCAAGTCTGTCTGAGAAATTTGCTCATCCCTCCTGAAGAAGAAAAGTGAACTTAAACAGAAGGAATTTCAGGCTTGGATTTTTCCAGTAGTCTCACCAATCCTGTGCTATATCGACCAAGTTGGAGAAAAGAAAAAGATGGATTGGTTCCAAGTAAAACCAAATTGACTTTTTCTTTGTGTGGTCATTTAACATCACTTAGCTGATAAGTAAATATTTTCTTTGTGATAGATTGATTTTTTTTCTCTCTTTTCTTCTTTTTTCGCGATATGGGGTGATTTAACATTACAGGTGCTCGTAGCTGAATGACATGACATCTTCCGCGAGAATAAAACCATTTAGTGTGACTTTTAGTGTTTTTAGTTTTTTTGTGGAAGAGGCATGGGGGGGGGGTGTTCCCTAGTGTGAGTTCAATACACGATAATGGTTAGTCAAGTTCATTTGATCCCTGCCTCTAGGCTGGAAGAATTTGAAAGAAATTCAGCCCTTTTTAGTTATGTATTCCAAACGCCCCTAGCCCATGATAATAAGGAAATTTTAAACTCTTTTTTAGTCCTCCCAAATAAATACTTGTTTTCTCATGAAATAGTTCATAAAAACCCAAATATGAAGAGGATATCTTTTTGGAACTGTCGTGGATGGAGGAGCGGGCAAGGTGCAATTGAAATTTTTTATTTGAATCGGGTACGTATATTCGTGGAGTTTGTGAAACATTTTTAGATGAAAGTTCGGCAAATAAAATTAATATTAACGATTTTCAATTTTTTCATATAAGCAGAAATCGAAAAAAGGCAAGGTGGTTTAGCAATACTAGTTAAAAATTATATTCCCGCACGGATGAAAGAATAATTTCTGTATCTGAATACTGAGATGATTTTGAAAGCTGTATTGTTGAATGTTTTTTACCATATAATGAAAAATGTTTAATTGCTGTAATTTATCGCCCTCCCTCATCATCTCAACCTTATTGACAAATTTAAAAATATGTCAAGTGTAATATCAAATCTTCGAATGCCATTTTTAACACTTGAGGACTTCAATATTGACTTGATGGGATGTCTCCCATCAAGCCAGCAAGGAATTGACCAACACTTCCTTTAATTTTTAGAGTGTAACCTTTCTCATGGTATGAACCCAGTATGTTTATTTCCGACACGTATAACAAATTCTTCTTTTTCTATGATTGATAACATTTCTGCATCTTATCCATGTGAGGCTACATTCCTGGTTATGGAAGATTCATCTGGTCATTGTATTTTAATGTCTAATTTCAAAGCGCAAAAGATAGCCAATAAAGAAAATCCTTTGAAGAGGAGAAATTTTATCACAAGTAAATATGAATGAACTGAAATCTAATCTTAGCGATGTAGATTGGAGAGAAGTTACTAATGAGAATGACACAAACACTTCCTTAGATATACTTTATTTAATTTTGAATGAAAAACTGGACCTTCACTGCCCATTCAAAACTACATATTGGAAAAGATCTTCGCCCAAAAAACTTTGGATAAGTGTATCACTTTTAAAATCTATCAAGGAAAAAAATCGACTGTATAAGATAATAAAAAAATACCCCTCGGCTCATAATGTAGGCTACAGCGATTCAAAAATTGTGAAAATTTCCTGGTTAAAATTCTTAGAACAAGTGATCAAATTTATTATGAAAATTCATTTAAAAAATCTGATTCACCTTGGACTACATGGTATTGAATCAAGGAAAAAATTGGAAATAATACTAAGACACCACACCCTGAAGTGATCATAAATAAAAATGGTGCTGGATTGAAAGGGAAGGATGTTGTTGCAGATTATTTTTGTAATTATTTTTCTCATGTTAACACTACTGTTGAACTGAATTCTCCGGAATCTCCGTTTTATTCATATAAAGAATATCTCCCGCCATCTGACTTCTAGTATGTTCCTGACCCCTTTTACTTTCGGTGAGTTCCAGAAAGTAATTGCGAATTTATAAGTGGCAATTCCCTAGGTCTAGGTGGGCTCTTCACAAATATTCTGAGAGGACTTACTTGTGTAATCCATGTTCCGTTGCTTCACATTTTAAATGCGTCTATATCATCAGGGATCTCTCTAGAAGTATGGAAATCTGTACGAATTATTCCAATTCACAAGAAGGGTATTAAGACAGATATAGGCAACTATCGCCCAATAGCTATTCTTTCCCCAATATCTAAGGTTCTAGAAAAAATTATTCAAAAAAGAATTGTTTCGTATTTTGATAAAAGCAATTTATTTACTAAAAATCAGTTTGGATTCAGGTCGGGTCATTCTACAGAACAAGCTATTACTGCACTAATTTTATAGATTATTGATTCAGCAAATGATGATAATCATGTGTCTACTCTTTTCTATGATATAAAAAAGGTATTTGATACGCAAAACCACGAAATTTTGGTGGAGAAAATTAATAACACAGGTATTAGAGGTAATGGCCTAGATCTAATAAGATCTTACCTGCATGGTCAAAAAATTCAGGTAGAAATAAATGGGCACCTGTCAAGCCATATTGTTATTGATGATATTGGACTTCCACAGGGATCAACATTAGGACCATTACTATTTTTGGTTTATATAAATGACCTTACGAGGTGTTTGCCCTAAGATAGTAGCTTAGCAGTATTTTTTTCAGATGATACGGCGGTGACAGTAAAAGCTAAAACCCTATCTTTGTTGGTTGAGAAAATGGTGATAGCAATGAAATCTGAATAAATGGTTTTCATGTAACTACCTAGCTCCAAAATTTTTTAAAACTGAATTCATTATGTTTGGGCGGTCACAGCGGACAGTAAATAAAATTACCATAGAAGAGTTAGGCTAATTGTAAATCAAAGTAGGGTAAAAAGAGTAAATTCATGTCGTTACCTTGTGATTATTCTCGATGAGCTTTTATCCTTCCGTAAACATTCTGATTATTTGAGATTGAAACTTGCCCATAACTTAGGTTGTCTTCATAGATTGAAACATGTGTTTCTTTTTTCCATCCTTAAAATTTTATACCATTCTCAAATTGAATAATATCTAAATTATTGCCCTGTAATCTATCTCAACACATTTAGGGTCCATCTGCAACCTCTTCAGATAATTCAAAATAAGGCAATTAGAATTCTGGGTAGTTTTGTTCATCGCCCAATGAGGCTTCAAAATCTCTCGGAAACTCAAACTTTATATGTTTTTATCAATATACTTAATCTTAAATAACTGAAAGACCTGCATACAGCAGTGTAGTATTATGATATTCAATCTTCCACAAATTATTTCAATGATTTGTGTATAATTGAGACTCCCATTTCTCCTGCCCACCACGTCCACTTCAAGAACTATTGCCTTCCTCCAGTTAAATCAGAAAGAGCTAGATTCTCAATCAGATACCAGATTCCTCATATTGTTAACAAACTTAATTCAGTAGAAATGTTCCCAAGTTTCAAGAGCAGATCTTCTTTGAAAAAACATATTTCAAAAATGGTTCTTTGTCTGGATGTTGGGATTGATGGATAATTGATATTAGTATGAATTGTGTTGTTGTGTTCTCGCGCTGGGGTGGCCTCCTCTGTTATCTCCTACCTTTTATGTTTTTTTTTATTTGTTATTTCGGCATTTTCTTATGTTTGTTTATGGCCGACACATCGAGCCTTGCTCTCCGTCGACCAGTTTAGAAGTTTATTTGTCATGTGTTTTTATCAATAAAAGATCTTGTCTTGATCGTAAAAGGTTTTGAGATTTCATGATAATTGTGTTCGTTTTGTCGAGATTTATGCTCATTTTTTATTAGGAGGTAGGATTTTTAAAAATAAAAGTTATGCTAAAGGACTAATAGGTCATTCTTCTACAGGTCTATATTTTTTACGGCTTCATCCGTGCTAATTTACGTGCACTAGGACAGAGAATAGTGAAAATTCGTCAAAACTAGTGTTCATTACCAAAAAATGGGTATTCAGCAGATACTTCCAGAATATGATGAGGAAGATGCTGAACAAAATCAAGACAAGCTATGTGCACACTGATTGTAAACAAGATGAATCAGAAATATCTGAGGAACGACTGAGAGTATTAAGCTGAAACTTTCTGGGCATGTTGAAGAGTGATCGGCGAGTAACAAGCTCTTTCGTCTCCCTTTTTATATACTCTTCCCTTTACACTGGTCAGCAATTTAAGATAGCCATTTTGTTCAAAATAGTCATAAGTGCCAAAAATTATGCCTCCAGGGATGGCATGACCCGCAAAAGTCCTCAGGGCATAGTTAGTAATCTATGCAATTTGTCAGTCATTGCAAAGAAAATTGTTTGGGTGGGGGGGGGGACGGGGGAAAAAGAGGAATATATTCAAAGCGTAATAAGTAAGTGTTGCTCTTATCTACTTACAATTAAATAATTATTCCGGATATTGTATATGCTTAAGAAACAGTAGGAACATATGCAAAAGCTCACTAGGAAGGAAAGACAGCTTTATCAGTCTGATTCATCATTCGAAACCTTACATAATTGAACTTCCTCACAGAAAGTTCAGAAGAAATTTTTGAAATTTCGATTATTAAAAATTTCTTCTTAGCTGGATTAAATCTCGCACAGAGTTAAATACCTTCAGCTTTTTCCTATCTTGGACCTCTGATGTATCAGATATCTGAACTTACGAAGAAATATATTATTAATATTATATATGGTACAATGAGTGAGGGAATATCGTCAGGTAAGCGCCTACGATAATTAGAAATAGTATAAAATAAGGAATCTAATGGCAATACTTTTACTTTATTAGCATGTTTTCTTATAAAGTGGTTAACCACTAAATATTTAGCGAGTGTTTTAAAAGTTTTTTTTCTATTATCTTTTATTTTTTCTATTTTTTTTATTATTTTATATTTTTATATTCTATATTTTTATATACTGAAAAATCCGCTTTTTTGTATTTTCATAGAAAATATAAAAAATATTGCCTGGTAAATTTGAAGTATATAAAATAATAAAATAACAATCAGCATATTTTGAAGCTGTTCTTTTGTTTTTCGGTTCTGCTGCATTTCCGTTAGGTTTTTTTTCCATTGATTGTTTTGTTGAAACGTTAGACGTTGTTGATATGAATATAAGATGCGGCGAAAAAAACTCTTAGGATAACCTACACTCCGATTATTTTTAAATTTTTTTTTAAACTTACTATAGTTGTTTTTCTATTATTTTAATTGATTAAAATTTTTTCCTCTGACAATGATATTCTAAAATCAGAATATTTTGAAGCTGTTCTTTTGTTATTCGGTTCTGCTGTATTAAAACAGCCTCATTTCTGTTAGGTTTTTTTCCCTTGACTGTTTCGCTGAAACGTTAGACGTTGTTGATATGAATATAAGATGCGGCAAAAACAACCCTTAGGATAACCTACTCTCCGATTATTTTTAAAGTTTTTTTTTAAACTTAATATCGCTGTTTTTCTATTATTTTAATTGATTAAAATTTTTTACTCTTACGATGATATTCTAAAATAAGATTATTTTTAAGCTGTTGGTTTGTTATTCGGTTCTGCTGTATTAAAACAGCCTCATTTCTGTTAGGTTTTTTTCCCTTGACTGTTTCGCTGAAACATTAGACGTTGTTGATATGAATATAAGATGCGGCGAAAAAAACACTTAGGATAACCTACACTCCGATTGTTTTTAAAGTTTTTTTTTTAAACTTACTATCGTTGTTTTTCTATTATTTTAATGGATTAAAATTGTTTGCTCTGACGAAGATCTTCTAAAATCAGAATATTTTTAAGCTGTTCTTTTTTTTTTTTGTTCTGCTTTATTACAACCGGCTCATTTCTGTTAGGTTTTTTTTTCCATTGACTATATAGCTGAAACTTTAGAAGTTGTTGATAAGAAAAAAAAATGAGGAGAAAACAAAACATAGGATAGCCTACACTCTGATTGTTTTTTAAGTTTTTTTAAACTTACTATCGTTGTATTTCTATTATTTTAATGGATTAAAATTGTTTCCTCTGACGATGATCTTCTACAATCAGAATATTTTGAAGCTGTTCTTTTGTTATTCGGTTCTACTAAATTACAACAGCCTCATTTCTGTCAGGTTTTTTTCCATTGTCTATTTAGCTGAAGCGTTAGAAGTTCTTGATATGACAATAAGATGCGGCAAAAACAACCCTTAGGATAGCCTAGACTTCGATTATTTTTAAAGTTTTTTTTAAACTAAATATAGTTGTTTGTCTATTATTTTAATTGAGTGACATTTTTTAATCTGACAATGATCTTCTACAATCATATTATTTTGAAGATCTTGTTTTGTTATTCGGTTCAGCTGTATTAAAACAGCCTCATTTCTGTTAGGTTTTTTCCATTGACTGTTTCGCTGAAACGTTAGACGTTGTTGATATGAATATAAAATGCGGCGAAAACAACCCTTAGGATAACCTCCACTTTGATTGTTTTTAAAGTTTTTTTTAAACTTAATATCGTTGTATTTCTATTATTTTAATGGATTAAAATTGTTTCCTCTGACGACGATCTTCTACAATCAGAATATTTTGAAGCCGTTCTTTTGTTATTCGGTTCTGCTGTATTAAAACAGCCTCATTTCCGATAGGTTTTTTTCCCTACACTGTTAGGTTTTTAACCTACACTCCGATTATTTTTAAGTTTTTTTTTAAACTTACTATCGTTGTATTTCTATTATTTTAATGAATTTAAACTGTTTCCTCTGACAATGATCTTCTACAATCAGAATATTTTGAATCTGTTCTTTTGTTATTCAGTTCTGCTGTATTACAACAGCCTCATTTCAGTTAGGTTTTTTTCCATTGACTATTTAACTGAAACGTTATACGTTGTTGATATGAATATAATATTCGGCGAAAACAACCCTTAGGATAACCTAGACTCCGATTGTTTTTAAATTTTTTTTTAAAACTATCTTTTTTTTTCTATTATTTTAATGTATTCAAATTGTTTCCTCTGACAATGATCTTCTAAAATCAGAATATTTTGAAGCTTTTCTTTTGTTATTCGGTTCTGCTGTATTAAAACAGCCTCATTTCTGTTAGGTTTTTTTCCATTTACTATTTTGCTGAAACATTAAACGTTCTTGATATGAATATAAGATGCGGCGAAAACAACCCTTAGGATAACCTACACTCCGATTTTTTTTAAAGTTTTTTTTTAAACTTACTATCGTTGTATTTCTATTATTTTAATGGATTGAAATTGTTTCCTCTGACGATGATCTTCTACAATCAAAATATTTTGAAGCTGTTCTTTTGTTATTCGGTTCTGCTGTATTAAAACAGCCTCATTTCTGTTAGGTTTTTTTCCATTGACTGTTTCGCTGAAACGTTAGACGTTCTTGATATGAAAATAAGATGCGGCGAAAACAACCCTTAGGATAACCTACACTCCGATTATTTTTAAAGTTTTTTTTAAATTTACTATCGTTTTTTTTCTATTATTTTAATGGATTAAAATTGTTTCCTCTGACGATGATCTTCTAAAATCAGAATATTTTGAAGCTGTTCTTTTGTTATTTGGTTCTGCTGTATTAAAACAGCCTCATTTCTGTTAGGTTTTTTTCCATTGACTGTTTCTCTGAAACGTTAGACGTTGTTGATATTAATATAAAATGCGGCGAAAACAACCCTTAGGATAACCTCCACTGTGATTGTTTTTAAAGTTTTTTTTAAACTTACTATAGTTGTTTTTCTATTATTTTAATGGATTTAAACTGTTTCCTCTGACGATGATCTTCTACTATCAGAATATTTTGAAGCTGTTCTTTTGTTATTCTGTTCTGCTGTATTACAACAGCCTCATTTCCGTTAGGTTTTTTGCCATTGACTCTTTCGCTGAAACGGTAGATGTTGTTGATATGAAAATAAGATGCGGCGAAAACAACCCTTAGGATAACCTAGACTCCGATTGTTTTTAAAGTTTTTTTTTAAACTATCGTTGTTTTTCTATTATTTTAATGGATTCAAATTGTTTCCTCTGACGATGATCTTCTAAAATCAGAACATTTTGAAGCTGTTCTTTTGTTTTTCTGTTCTGCTGTATTAAAAAAGCCTCATTTCCGTTAGGTTTTTTTCCATTGACTATTTCGCTGAAACGTTATACGTTGTTTATATGAATATAAGATGCGGCGAAAACAACTCTTAGGATAACCTAGACTCTGATTGTTTTTGAAGTTTTTTTAAACTTAATATCGTTGTATTTCTATTATTTTAATTGATTGAAATTTTTTCCTCTGACGATGATCTTCTACAATCAGAATATTTTGAAGCTGTTCTTTTGTTTTTTAGTTCTGCTGTATTACAACAGCCTCATTTCCGTTAGGTTTTTTCCATTGACTATATCACTGAAACGTTAGATGTTGTTGATAATAAAATAAGATGCGGCGAAAACAACCCTTCTGATAGACTCGACTCTGATTGTTTTTAAAGTTTTTTTAAACATACTATCGTTGTATTTCTATTATTTTAATGGATTGAAACTTTTTACTCTGACGATGATCTTCTACAATCAGAACATTTTGAAGCTTTTCTTTTGTTATTCTGTTTTGCTGTATTACAAAAGCCTCATTTCCGTTAGGTTTTTTTCCAGTGACTATTTCGCTCAAACGTTAGACGTTGTTGATATTAATATAAGATGCGGCGAAAACAACCCTTAGGATAACCTACACTCCGATTGTTTTTTAAGTTTTTTTTAAACTTAATATCGTTGTATTTCTATTATTTTAATGGATTGAAATTTTTTCCTCTGACGATGATCTTCTACAATCAGAATATTTTGAAGCTGTTCTTTTGTTATTCGGTTCTGCTGTATTAAAACAGCATCATGTCTGTTAGGTTTTTTTCCTCTGACTTTTTCGCTGAATCGTTAGACGTTGTTGATCTGAATATAAAATGCGGAGAAAACAACACTTAGGATAACCTCAACTCCGATTGTTTTTAAAGTTTTTTTAAACTTAATATCGTTGTATTTCTATTATTTCAATGGATTAAAATTGTTTCCTCTGACGATGATCTTCTACAATCAGAATATTTTGAAGCTGTTCTTTTGTTATTCGGTTCTGCTGTATTACAACAGCCTCATTTCCGTTAGGTTTTTTTCCATTGACTATTTCGCTGAAACGTTAGATGTTGTTGATAAGAATATAAGATGCGGCGAAAACAACCCTTAGGATAACCTACACTCCGATTGTTTTTAAAGTTTTTTTTTAAACTTACTATCGTTGTTTTTATATTATTTTAATGGATTAAAATTGTTTCATCTGACGATGATCTTCTACAATACGAATATTTTGAAGCTTTTCTTTTGTTTTTCGGTTCTGCTGTATTAAAACATCCTCATTTCTGTTAGGTTTTTTTTCAATTGAATGTTTCGCTGAATCGTTATACGTTCTTGATATGATTATAAGATGAGGCGAAAATAAACCTTAGTATAGCATACACTCCGATTGTTTTTGAAGTTTTTTTTATACTTAATATCGTTGTTTTTCTATTATTTTAATGGATTGAAATTGTTTACTTCGACGATGATCTTCTACAATCAGATTATTTTGAAGCTGTTCTTTTGTTTTTCGGTTCTGCTGTATTAAAACAGCCTCATTTTATGTTAGGTTTTTTTCCATTGACTGTTTCGCTGAAGCGTTAGACGTTCTTGATATGAATATAAGATGCGGCGAAAACAACCCTTAGGATAACCTACACTCCGATTGTTTTTAAAGTTTTTTTTAAACTAACTATCGTTGTTTTTCTATTATTTTAATGGATTAAAATTGTTTCCTCTGACAATGATCTTCTACAATCAGAATATTTTGAAGCTGTTCGTTTGTTATTCGGTTCTGCTGTATTACAACAGCCTCATTTCCGTTAGGTTTTTTACCATTGACTATTTCTTTGAAACGTTAGACGTTCTTGATATGAATATAAGATGCGGCGAAAACAACCCTTAGGATAACCTACACTCCGATTGTTTTTAAAGTTTTTTTTAAACTTACTATCGTTGTATTTCTATTATTTTAATGGATTTAAATTGTTTCCTCTGATGATGATCTTCTAAAATCAGAATATTTTGAAGCTGTTCTTTTGTTTTTCGGTTCTGCTGTATTAAAACAGCCTCATTTCTGTTAGGTTTTTTTCCATTGACTGTTTCGCTGAAACGTTAGACGTTCTTGATATGAATATAAGATGTGGCGAAAAAAACCCTTAGGATAACCTAAACTCCGAGTGTTTTTAAAGTTTTTTTTTAACTTACTATCGCTGTTTTTCTATTATTTTAATGGATTAAAATTGTTTAATCTGACGATGATCTTCTACTATCAGATTATTTTGAAGCTGGTCGTGTGTTATTAGGTTATGATGTATTGCAACAGCCTCATTTCTGTCAGGTTTTTTACCATTGACTATTTCGCTGAAACGTTAAACGTTGTTGATATTAAGATAAGATGTGGCGAAAACAACCCTTAGGATAATCTAGACTCCGATTGTTTTTAAAGTTTTTTTAAACTTAATATCGTGGTATTTCTATTATTTTATTGGATTGAAATTGTTTCTTATGATGATGATCTTCTACAATCAGAATATTTTGAAGCTTTTCTTTGGTTATTCGGTTCTGCTGTATTAAAACAGCCTCATTTTATGTTAGGTTTTTTTACATTGACTTTTTCGCTGAAACGTTATACGTTCTTGATATAAATATAAGATGCGGTGAAAACAACCCTCAGGATAACCTACACTCCGATTGTTTTTAAAGTTTTTTTTAAACTTACTATCGTTGTATTTCTATTATTTTAATGGATTAAAATTGTATACTCTGACGATGATATTCTACAATCAAAATATTTTGAAGCTGTTCTTTTGTTATTCGGTTCTGCTGTATTAAAACAGCCTCATTTTATGTTAGGTTTTTTTTCCATTGACTGTTTCGCTGAAACGTTAGACGTTGTTGATATGAAAATAAGATGCGGCGAAAACAACCCTTAGGATAACCTCCACTTCGATTGTTTTTAAAGTTTTTTTAAACTTACTATCGTTGTATTTCTATTATTTTAATGGATTGAAATTGTTTCCTCTGACGATGATCTTCTGAAATCAGAATATTTTGAAGCTTCTCTTTTTTTTTTTGGTTCTGCTGTATTACAACAGCCTCATTTCCGTTAGGTTTTTTTCCATTGACTTTTTCGCTGAAGCGTTAGACGTTGTTGATATGAAAATAAGATGCGGCGAAAACAACCCTTAGGATAGCCTAGACTTCGATTATTTTTAATGTTTTTTTTAAATTTACTATCGTTTTTTTTCTATTATTTTAATGGATTGAAATTTTTTAATCTGACGATGATCTTCTAAACACAGTATATTTTGAAGCTGTTCTTTTTTTATTTGGTTTTGCTCTATTAAAACAGCCTCAGTTCTGTTAGGTTTTTTTAAATTGACTATTTCTCTGAATCAGTAAACATTCTTGATATGAATATAAGATGAGGCGAAAACAACCATTAGGATAGCCTACACTCCGATTGTTTTTGAAGTTTTTTTTAAACCTAATATCGTTGTATTTATATTATTTTTATGGATTTAAATTTTTTCCTCTGATGATGATCTTCTACAATCAGAATATTTTGAAGCTCTTCTTTTGTTATTCAGTTCTGCTGTATTAAAACAGCCTCATTTCTGTTAGGTTTTTTTTCTTTGACTCTTTCGCTGAAACGTTAGAAGTTGTTGATATGAATATAATATGCGGAGAAAACAACCCTTAGGATAACCTACAATCCGATTGTTTTTAAATTTTTTTTATAATTAATCTCGTTGTATTTCTATTATTTTATTGAATTGAAATTTTTTCCTCTGACGATGATCTTCTACAATCAGAATATTTTGAAGCTGTTCTTTTGTTTTTTAGTTCTGCTGTATTACAACAGCCTCATTTCCTTTAGGTTTTTTGCCATTGACTATATAGCTGAAACGTTAGATGTTGTTGATATGAAAATAATATTTGGTAAAAACAACCCTTAGGATAAACTACACTTCGATTATTTTTAATGTTTTTTTTAAACTTACTATCGTTTTTTTTATATTATTTTAATGGATTCAAATTGTTTCCTCTGACGATGATCTTCTAAAATCAGAATATTTTGAAGCCTTTCTTTTGTTTTTCGGTTCTGTGTATTAAAACAGCCTCATTTCTGATAGGTTTTTTTCCATTGACTATTTCGCTTAAACGTTAGACGTTGTTGATATGATTATAAGATGCGGATAAAATAACCCTTAGTATAGCCTACACTCCGATTGTTTTTAAAGTTTTTTTCATACTTACTATCGTTGTCTTTATATTATTTTAATGGATTTAACTTACTTCCTCTGACGATGATCTTCTACAATCAGAATATTTTGAAGCTGTTCTTTTGTTTTTCGGTTCTGCTGTATTAAAACAGCCTCATTTTATGTTAGGTTTTTTTCCATTGACTGTTTCGCTGAAGCGTTAGACGTTGTTGATATGAATATAAGATGCGGCGAAAACAACCCTTAGGATAACCTACACTCCGATTGTTTTTAAAGTTTTTTTTAAACTTACTATCGTTGTTTTTCTATTATTTTAATGGATTAAAATTGTTTCCTCTGACAATGATCTTCTACAATCAGAATATTTTGAAGCTGTTTGTTTGTTATTAGGTTCTGCTGTATTGCAAGAGCCTCATTTCAGTCAGGTTTTTTAAAATTGACTATTTCGCTGAAACATTAAACGTTGTTGATATGAATATAAGATGTGGCGAAAACAACCCTTAGGATAACCTACACTCCGATTGTTTTTACAGTTTTTTTTAAACTTACTATCGTTGTATTTCTATTATTTTAATGGATTGAAATTGTTTCCTCTGACGATGATCTTCTAAAATCAGAATATTTTGAAGCTGTTCTTTTGTTTTTCGGTTCTGCTGTATTAAAACAGCCTCATTTCTGTTAGGTTTTTTCCATTGACTGTTTCTCTGAAACGTTAGACGTTGTTGATATTAATATAAGATGAGGCGAAAACAAATCTTAGGATAACCTACACTCCGATTTTTTTTGAAGTTTTTATAAACTTTATATTGTTGTATTTCTATTATTTTATTGTATTAAAATTTTTTCCTCTGACGATGATCTTCTACAACCAGAATATTTTGAAGCTGTTCTTTTGTTATTTGGTTCTGCTGTATTAAAACAGCCTCATTTCCGTTAGGTTTTTTTTCCATTGACTTTTTCGCTGAAACGTTAGACGTTGTTGATATGAATATAATATGCGGCGAAAACAAACCTTATTATAACCTAAACTCCGATTGTTTTTAAAGTTTTTTTAAAATTAATATCGTTGTATTTCTATTATTTTAATGAATTGAAATTTTTTCCTCTGACGATGATCTTCTACAATCAGAATATTTTGAAGCTGTTCTTTTGTTTTTTAGTTCTGCTGTATTACAACAGCCTCATGTCATTTAGGTTTTTTGACATTGACTATATCGCTGAATCGTTAGATGTTGTTGATATGAAAATAAGATGTGGCAAAAACAACCCTTAGGATAACCTAGACTTCGATTATTTTTAATGCTTTTTTTAAACTTAATATCGTTGTTTTTCTATTATTTTAATGGATTCAAATTGTTTCCTCTGACGATGATCTTCTACAATCAGAATATATTGAAGCCTTTCTTTTGTTTTTCGGTTCTGTGTATTAAAACAGCCTCATTTATGTTAGGTTTTTTTTCAATTGACTATTTCGCTTAATCGATAGACGTTGTTGATATGATTATAAGATGCGGCGAAAATAACCCTTAGGATAGCCTACACTCCGATTGTTTTTGAAGTTTTTTTCATACTTACTATCGTTGTATTTCTATTATTTTAATGGATTGAAATTGCTTACTCTGACGATGATCTTCTACAATCATATTATTTTGAAGCTGTTCTTTTGTTTTTCGGTTCTATTGTATTAAAACTGACTCATTTTATGTTATGTTTTTTTCCATTGACTGTTTAGCTGAAACGTTAGACGTTCTTGATATGAATATAAGATGCGGCGAAAACAACCCTTAGGATAGCCTACACTCCGATTGTTTTTAAAGTTTTTTTTAAAATTAATATCGTTGTATTTATATTATTTTAATTGATTGAAATTGCTTCCTCTGACGATGATCTTCTACAATCAGAATAATTTGAAGCTGTTATTTTGTTTTTCGGTTCTACTGTATTAAAACAGCCTCATTTTATGTTTGGTTTTTTTCCATTGACTGTTTAGCTGAAACGTTAGACGTTCTTGATATGAATATAAGATGTGGCGAAAACAACCCTTAGGATAACCTACACTCCGATTGTTTTTAAAGTTTTTTTAAACTTACTATCGTTGTTTTTCTATTATTTTAATGGATTAAAATTGTTTCCTCTGACAATGATCTTCTACAATCAGAATATTTTGAAGCTGTTCGTTTGTTATTCGGTTCTGCTGTATTACAACAGCCTCATTTCCGTCAGGTTTTTTACCATTGACTATTTCGCTGAAACGTTAGACGTTGTTGATATGAATATAAGATGCGGCGAAAACAACCCTTAGGATAACCTACACTCCGATTGTTTTTGAAATTTTTTTAAACCTACTATCGTTGTATTTCTATTATTTTTATGGATTGAAATTTTTTCCTCTGACGAAGATCTTCTACAGTCAGAATATTTTGAAGCTGTTCTTTTGTTATTCGGTTATGCTGCATTACAACAGCCTAATTTCAGTTAGGTTTTTTTACATTGACTATTTCGCTGAAACGTTATACGTTGTTTATATGAAAATAAGATGAGGCTAAAACAATCCATAGGATAGCCTACACTCCTATTGTTTTTGAAGTTTTTTTTAAAATAACTATTGTTGTTTTTCTATTATTTCATTTAATTGAAATTTTTTCCTCTGACAATGATCTTCTACAATCCGAATATTTTGAAGCTGTTTTTTTGTTATTCAGTTCTGCTGTATTACAACAGCCTCATTTCCTGTTAGTTTTTTTTCGATTGACTATTTCGCTGAAACGTTAGACGTTGTTGATATGAAAATAAGATGCGGCGAAAACAACCCTTAGGATAACCTACACTCCGATTATTTTTAAAGTTTTTTTTAAACTTACTATCGTTGTTTTTCTATTATTTTAATGGATTAAAATTGTTTCCTCTGACAATGATATTCTACAATCAGAATATTTTTAATCTGTTCTTTTGTTATTCGGTTCTGCTGTATTACAACAGCCTCATTTCTGTTAGGTTTTTTTCCATTGACTGTTTCACTGAAACGTTAGACGTTGTTGATATGAATATAAGATGCGGCGAAAACAACACTTAGGATAACCTACACTCCGATTGTTTTTAAATTTTTTTTAAACTTACTATCGTTGTTTTTCTATTATTTTAATGGATTAAAATTGTTTCCTCTGACGATGATCTTCTACAATCAGAATATTTTGAAGCTGTTCTTTTATTATTCTGTTCTGTGTATTACAACAGCCTCATTTCTGTTAGGTTTATTTCCATTGACTATTTCGCTGAAACGTTAGACGTTGTTGATATGATTATAATATGCGGCGAAAAAAACCCTTAGTATAACCTACACTCCGATTGTTTTTAAAGTTTTTTTAAACTTAATATAGTTGTATTTCTATTATTTTAATGGATTGAAATTGTTTCCTCTGACGATGATCTTCTAAAATCAGAATATTTTGAAGCTTCTCTTTTGTTTTTCGGTTCTGCTGTATTACAACAGCCTCATTTCCGTTAGGTTTTTTTCCATTGACTATATCGCTGAAACGTTAGACGTTGTTGATATGAAAATAAGATGTGGCGAAAACAACCCTTAGGATAACCTCCACTTCGATTGTTTTTAAAGTTTTTTTAAACTTACTATCGTTGTATTTCTATTATTTTAATGGATTGAAATTGTTTCCTCTGACGATGATCTTCTGAAATCAGAATATTTTGAAGCTGTTCTTTTGTTTTTCGGTTCTGCTGTATTAAAACAGCCTCATTTCCGTTAGGTTTTTTTCCATTGACTATATCGCTGAAACGTTAGACGTTGTTGATATGAATATAAGATGCGGCGAAAACAACCCTTAGGATAGCCTACACTTCGATTGTTTTTAAAGTTTTTTTTAAACTTACTATCGTTGTATTTCTATTATTTTAATGGATTAAAATTGTTTCCTCTGACGATGATCTTCTACAATCAGAATATTTTGAAGCTCTTCTTTTGTTATTCAGTTATGCTGTATTAAAACAGCCTCATTTCTGTTAGGTTTTTTTCCATTGACTGTTTCGCTGAAACGTTAGACGTTCTTGATATGAATATAAGATGCGGCGAAAACAACACTTAGGATAACCTACACTCCGATTGTTTTTAAATTTTTTTTAAACTTACTATCGTTGTATTTCTATTATTTTAATGGATTGAAATTGTTTCATCTGACGATGATCTTCTACAATCAGAATATTTTGAAGCTGTTGTTTTGTTATTCGGTTTTGCTGTATTAAAACAGCCTCATTTCTGTTAGGTTTTTTTCCATTGACTGTTTCGCTGAAACGTTAGACGTTCTTGATATGAATATAAGATGCGGTGAAAACAACCCTTAGGATAACCTACACTGCAATTGTTTTTAAAGTTTTTTTTTAAACTTACTATCGTTGTTTTTCTATTATTTTAATGGATTAAAATTGTTTCCTCTGACGATGATCTTCTAAAATCAGAATATTTTGAAGCTGTTCTTTTGTTATTCGGTTCTGCTGTATTAAAACAGCCTCATTTCCGTTAGGTTTTTTTCCATTGACTATTTCGCTGAAACATTAAACGTTCTTGATATGAATATAAGATGTGGCAAAAACAAACCTTAGGATAACCTACACTCCGATTGTTTTTAAAGTTTTTTTTAAACTTACTATCGTTGTATTTCTATTATTTTAATGGATTGATATTGTTTCCTCTGACAAAGATCTTATACAATCAGAACATTTTGAAGCTGTTCGTTTGTTAATCGGTTCTGCTGTATTAAAACAGCCTCATTTCTGTTAGGTTTTTTTCCATTGACTGTTTCGCTGAAACGTTAGACGTTATTGATATGAATATAAGATGCGACGAAAACAACCCTTAGGATAACCTACACTCCGATTGTTTTTAAAGTTTTTTTAAACTTACTATCGTTGTGTTTCTATTATTTCAATGGATTGAAATTGTTTCCTCTGACGATGATCTTCTACAATCAGAATATTTTGAAGCTGTTCTTTTGTTTTTCGGTTCTACTGTATTAAAACAGCCTCATTTCCGTTAGGTTTTTTTCCATTGACTATTTCGCTGAAACGTTAGACGTTGTTGATATGAATATAAGATGTGGCGAAAACAACTCTTAGGATAACCTACACTCCGATTGTTTTTAAACTTACTATCGTTGTTTTTCTATTATTTTAATGGATTAAAATTGTTTCCTCTGACGATGATCTTCTACAATCAGAATATTTTCAAGCTCTTCTTTTGTTATTCAGTTCTGCTGTATTAAAACAGCCTCATTTCTGTTAAGTTTTTTTCCTCTGACTGTTTCGCTGAATCGTTAGACGTTGTTGATATGAATATTAGATTCGGCGAAAACAACCATTAGGATAACCTACACTCCGATTGTTTTTGAATTTTTTTTTAAACTTACTATAGTTGTTTTTATATGATTTTACTGGATTGAAATTTTTTCCTCTGATGATGATCTTCTACAGTCAGAATATTTTGAAGCTGTTCTTTTGTTATTCAGATCTGCTGTATTAAAACATCCTCATTTCTGTTAGGTTTTTTCCATTGACTGTTTCACTGAAACGTTAGACGTTCTTGATATGAATATAAGATGCGGTGAAAACAACCCTTAGGATAACCTACACTCCGATTGTTTTTAACGTTTTTTTAAACTTAATATTGTTGTATTTCTATTATTTTAATGGATTAAAATTGTTTCCTCTGACGATGATCTTCTACAATCAGAATATTTTGAAGCTGTTCTTTTGTTTTTCGGTTCTGCTGTATTAAAACAGCCTCATTTCCGTTAGGTTTTCTTCCATTGACTATTTCGCTGAAACGTTAGACGTTGTTGATATGAATATAAAATGCGGCGAAAACAACCCTTAGGATAACCTCCACTTTGATTGTTTTTAAAGTTTTTTTAAACTTACTATCGTTGTTTTTCTATTATTTTAATGGATTAAAACTGTTTCCTCTGACGATGATCTTCTACAATCAGAATATTTTGAAGCTGTTCTTTTGTTATTCGGTTCTGCTGTATTAAAACAGCCTTATTTCTGTTAGGTTTTTTTCATTGACTGTTTCGCTGAAACGTTAGACGTTGTTGATATGAATACAAGATGCGGCGAAAACAACCCTTAGGATAATCTACACTCCTATTGTTTTTAAATTTTTTTTTAAACTTAATATCGTTGTATTTCTATTATTTTAATGGATTGAAATTGTTTCCTCTGACGATGATCTTCTACAATCCGAATATTTTGAAGCTGTTCTTTTGTTTTTCGGTTCTGCTGTATTAAAACAGCCTCATTTCCGTTAGTTTTTTTTTCCATTGACTGTTTCACTGAAACGTTAGAAGTTGTTGATATGAATATAAGATGCGGCGAAAACAATCCTTAGGATAACCTACACTCCGATTGTTTTTATATTTTTTTTTATAACTATAGTTGTTTTTCTATTATTTTAATTGATTCTAATTGTTTAATATTACGATGATCTTCTACAATAAGAATATTTTGAAGCCTTTATGTTGTTTTTCGGTTCTGTGTATTAAAACAGCCTCATGTCTGTTAGGTTTTTTTCCATTGACTATTTCGCTGAATCGTTAGAAGTTGTTGATATGAATATAAGATGCGGCGAAAACAACCCTTAGGATAACCTACACTCCGATTTTTTTTAAAGTTTTTTTTATACTTACTATCGTTGTATTTCTATTATTTTAATGGATTCAAATTATTTACTCTGACGATGATCTTCTACAATCAGATTATTTTGAAGCTGTTCTTTTGTTTTTCGGTTCTTTTGTATTAAAACAGCCTCATTTTATGTTATGTTTTTTTCCATTGACTGTTTAGCTGAAGCGTTAGACGTTCTTGATATGAATATAAGATGCGGCGAAAACAAACCTTAGTATAGCCTACACTCCTATTGTTTTTAAAGTTTTTTTTAAACTTACTATCGTTGTATTTCTATTATTTTAATGGATTGAAATTGTTTACTCTGACGATGATCTTCTACAATCAGAATATTTTGAAGCTGTTCTTTTGTTTTTTGGTTCTGCTGTATTAAAACAGCCTCATTTTATGTTAGGTTTTTTTCCATTGACTGTTTCGCTGAAACGTTAGACGTTCTTGATATGAATATAAGATGTGGCGAAAACAACCCTTAGGATAACCTACACTCCGATTGTTTTTAAAGTTTTTTTAAACTTACTATCGTTGTTTTTCTATTATTTTAATGGATTAAAATTGTTTCCTCTGAACATGATCTTCTACAATCAGAATATTTTGAAGCTGTTCGTTTGTTATTCGGTTCTGCTGTATTGCAACAGCCTCATTTCCGTTAGGTTTTTTCCATTGACTATTTCGCTGAAACGTTAAACGTTCTTGATATGAATATAAGATGCGGCGAAAACAACCCTTAGGATAACCTACACTCCGATTATTTTAAAGTTTTTTTTAAACTTACTATCGTTGTATTTCTATTATTTTAATGGATTGAAATTGTTTCCTCTGACGATGATCTTCTACAATCAGAATATTTTGAAGCTGTTCTTTTGTTATTCGGTTCTGCTGTATTAAAACAGCCTCATTTCTGTTAGGTTTTTTTCCATTGACTGTTTCGTTGAAACGTAACACGTTCTTGATATGAATATAAGATGCGGCGAAAACAACCCATAGGATAACCTACACTCCGATTGTTTTTAAAGTTTTTTTTTAACTTAATATTGTTGTATTTCTATTATTTTAATGGATTAAAATTGTTTCCTCTGACTATGATCTTCTACAATCAGAATATTTTGAAGCTGTTTGTTTGTTATTCGGTTCTGCTGTATTACAACAGCCTCATTTCCTTTAGGTTTTTTTCCATTGACTATTTCGCTGAAACGTTAGACGTTGTTGATATTAAAATAAGATGCGGCGAAAACAACCCTTAGGATAACCTACACTCCGATTGTTTTTAAAGTTTTTTTTAAACTTACTATCGTTGTTTTTCTATTATTTTAATGGATTAAAATTGTTTCCTCTGACAATGATCTTCTACAATCAGAATATTTTGAAGCTGTTCTTTTGTTATTCGGTTCTGCTGTATTACAACAGCCTCATTTCTGTTAGGTTTTTTTCCATTGACTATTTCGCTGAAACGTTAGACGTTCTTGATATGAATATAAGATGCGGCGAAAACAACCCTTAGGATAACCTACACTCCGATTGTTTTTAAAGTTTTTTTAAACTTACTATCGTTGTTTTTCTATTATTTTAATGGATTAAAATTGTTTCCTCTGACGATGACTCCACAATCAGAATATTTTGAAGCTTTTCTTTTGTTATTCGGTTCTGCTGTATTAAAACAGCCTCATTTCTGTTAGGTTTTTTTCCATTGACTATTTCGCTGAAACGTTAGACGTTGTTGATATGAATATAAGATGCGGCGAAAACAACCCTTAGTACAAACTAAACTCAGATTGTTTTTAAAGTTTTTTTAAACTTAATATCGTTGTATTTCTATTATTTTAATGGATTGAAATTTTTTCCTCTGACGATGATCTTCTACACTCATAATATTTTGAAGCTGTTCTTTTTTTTTTCGGTTCTGCTGTATTACAACAGCCTCATTTCCGTTAGGTTTTTTTCCATTGACTATTTCGCTGAAGCGTTAGACGTTGTTGATATGAAAATAAGATGCGGCGAAAACAACCCTTAGGATAACCTCCACTTCGATTGTTTTTAAAGTTTTTTTAAACTTACTATCGTTGTATTTCTATTATTTTAATGGATTGAAATTGTTTCCTCTGACGATGATCTTCTGAAATCAGAATATTTTGAAGCTGTTCTTTTGTTTTTCGGTTCTGCTGTATTAAAACAGCCTCATTTCCGTTAGGTTTTTTTCCATTGACTGTTTCTCTGAAACGTTAGACGTTGTTGATATGAATATAAGATGCGGCGAAAACAACACTTAGGATAGCCTACACTCAGATTGTTTTTAAAGTTTTTTTTAAACTTACTATCGTTGTATTTCTATTATTTTAATGGATTAAAATTGTTTCCTCTGACGATGATCTTCTACAATCAGAACATTTTGAAGCTCTTCTTTTGTTATTCGGTTCTGCTGTATTAAAACAGCCTCATTTCTGTTAGGTTTTTTTCCATTGACTGTTTCGCTGAAACGTTAGACGTTCTTGATATGAATATAAGATGCGGCGAAAACAACACTTAGGATAACCTACACTCCGATTGTTTTTAAATTTTTTTTAAACTTACTATCGTTGTATTTCTATTATTTTAATGGATTGAAATTGTTTCCTCTGACGATGATCTTCTACAATCAGAATATTTTGAAGCTGTTCTTTTGTTATTCGGTTCTGCTGTATTAAAACAGCCTCATTTCTGTTAGGTTTTTTTCCATTGACTGTTTCGCTGAATCGTTAGACGTTGTTGATATGAATATAAGATGCGGCGAAAACAACCCTTAGGATAACCTAGACTCCGATTGTTTTTAAAGTTTTTTTTTAAACTTACTATCGTTGTATTTCTATTATTTTAATGGATTGAAATTGTTTCCTCTGACGATGATCTTCTACAATCAGAATATTTTGAAGCTGTTCTTTTGTTATTCGGTTCTGCTGTATTACAACAGCCTCATTTCCGTTAGGTTTTCTTCCATTGACTGTTTCGCTGAAACATTTGACGTTCTTGATATGAATATAAGATGCGGCGAAAACAACCCATAGGATAACCTACACTCCGATTGTTTTTAAAGTTTTTTTTAAACTTACTATCGTTGTTTTTCTATTATTTTATTGGATTAAAATTGTTTCCTCTGACGATGATATTCTACAATCAGAATATTTTGAAGCTGTTCTTTTGTTATTCGGTTCTGCTGTATTAAAACAGCCTCATTTCTGTTAGGTTTTTTTCCATTGACTGTTTCGCTGAAACGTTAGACGTTATTGATATGAATATAAGATGCGGCGAAAACAACCCTTAGGATAACCTACACTCCGATTGTTTTTAAAGTTTTTTTAAACTTACTATCGTTGTGTTTCTATTATTTCAATGGTTTGAAATTTTTTACTCTGACGTTGATCTTCTAATATCAGATTATTTTGAAGCTGCTCTTTTTTTATTCTGTTCTGCTTTATTACAACAGCCTCTTGTCTTTTACGTTTTTTTCGTTTGACTGTATCACTCAAGCGATAGACGTTCTTGATAAGATAATAATATGCGGTAAAAACAACCCTTAGTAAAGACTCGACTCCGCTTATTTTTGAAGTTTTTTTAAACTTAATATCGTTTGATTTCTATTATTTTAATGGATTGAAATTGTTTCCTCTGACGATGATCTTCTACAATCAGAATATTTTGAAGCTGTTCTTTTGTTATTCGGTTCTGCTGTATTAAAACAGCCTCTTTTCTGTTAGGTTTTTTCCATTGACTGTTTCGCTGAATCGTTAGACGTTGTTGATATGAATATAAGATGCGGCGAAAACAACTCTTAGGATAACCTACACTCCGATTGTTTTTAAACTTACTATCGTTGTATTTCTATTATTTTAATGGATTAAAATTGTTTCCTCTGACGATGATCTTCTACAATCAGAATATTTTCAAGCTTTTCTTTTGTTATTCTGTTCTGCTGTATTAAAACAGCCTCATTTCTGTTAGGTTTTTTTCCTCTGACTGTTTCGCTGAAACGTTAGACGTTGTTGATATGAATATAAGATGCGGCTAAAACAACCCTTAGGATAACCTATACTCCGATTGTTTTTAAAGTTTTTTTTTTAAATTAATATCGTTGTTTTTCTATTATTTTAATGGATTGAAATTTTTTCCTCTGACGGTGATCTTCTACAATCAGAATATTTTGAAGCTGTTATTTTGTTATTAAGATCTGATGTATTAAAACAGCCTCATTTCTGTTAGGTTTTTACCATTGACTGTTTCACTGAAACGTTAGACGTTGTTGATATGAATATAAGATGCGGTGAAAACAACCCTTAGGATAACCTACACTCCGATTGTTTTTAACGTTTTTTTAAACTTAATATCGTTGTATTTCTATTATTTTAATGGATTGAAATTGTTTCCTCTGACGATGATCTTCTACAATCAGAATATTTTGAAGCTGTTCTTTTGTTTTTCGGTTCTGCTGTATTAAAACAGCCTCATTTCTGTTAGGTTTTTTTCCATTGACTGTTTCGCTGAAACGTTAGACGTTGTTGATATGAATATAAGATGCGGCGAAAACAACCCATAGGATAAACTAGCCTGCGATTGTTTTTAAATTTTTTTTTTAAACTTAGTATCGTTGTTTTTCTATTATTTTAATGGATTCAAATTTTTTAATATTACGACGATCTTCTACAATCATAATATTTTTAATACTTTCTTTTGTTATTCTGTTATGTGTATTACAAAATCCTCCTTTCCGTTAGGTTTTTTTAACTTGACTATTTCGCTGAAACTTTAGACGTTGTTGATATGATTATAAGATGTGGCAAAAATAAACCTTAGGATAACCTAGACTCCTATTGTATTTAAAGTTTTTTTTAAACTTAATCTAGCAGTATTTATATTATTTTAAGTGATTGAAATTTTATAAACTGACGAAGATATTCTACAGTCAGATCATTTTGAATCTTTTCGTTTTTTATTATGTTATGCTGCATTGCAAAAGCCTCAGTTACGTTAGGTTTTTTTAAATTGACTATTTCGCTGAAACGTCAGACGTTATTGATATGAATATAAGATGCGGCGAAAACAACCCTTAGGATAACCTACACTCCGATTGTTTTTAAAGTTTTTTTAAACTTAATATCGTTTTGTTTCTATTATTTTAATGGATTGAAATTTTTTCCTCTGACGATGATCTTCTACAATCAGAATATTTTGAAGCTGTTCTTTTTTTATTTGTTTCTGCTGTATTACAACAGCCTCATGTCTTTTAGGTTTTTTTAGATTGACTATATAGCTGAAGCGTTAGACGTTGTTGATAAGATAATAATATGCGTTGAAAAAAAACCTTAGGATAGCCAAGACTCCGAGTATTTTTAAAGTTTTTTTAAAACTTAATAGCTTTTTATGTATATTATTTTAATGGATTTAAATTGTTTCCTCTGACGATGATCTTCTACAATCAGAATATTTTGAAGCTGTTCTTTTGTTATTCGGTTCTGCTGTATTAAAACAGCCTCATTTCTGTTAGGATTTTTCCATTGACTATTTCGCTGAAACGTTAGACGTTGTTGATATGAATATAAGATGCGGCGAAAACAACTCTTAGGATAACCTACACTCCGATTGTTTTTAAACTTACTATCGTTGTTTTTCTATTATTTTAATGGATTAAAATTGTTTCCTCTGACGATGATCTTCTACAATCAGAATATTTTGAAGCTCTTCTTTTGTTATTCAGTTCTGCTGTATTAAAAAAGCCTCATTTCTGTTAGGTTTTTTTTCATTGACTGTTTCTCTGAAACGTTAGACGTTGTTGATATGAATATAAGATGCGGCGAAAACAACCCTTAGAATAACCTACGCTCCGATTGTTTTTAAAGTTTTTTTTTTAAATTAATATCTTTGTATTTATATTATTTTAATGTATTTAAATTGTTTCCTCTGACGATGATCTTCTAAAATCAGAATATATTGAAGCTGTTCTTTTGTTATTCAGATCTGCTGTATTAAAACAGCCACATTTCCGTTAGGTTTTTTCAATTGACTATTTCACTGAAACGATAGACGTTGTTGATGAATATAAGATGCAGTGAAAACAAACCTTAGGATAATATACACTACGATTGTTTTTGACGTTTTTTTAAAATTAATATTGTTGTATTTCTATTATTTTATTGGATTAAAATTGTTTCCTCTGACGAAGATCTTCTACAGCCAGTATATTTTGTAGCTGTTCTTTTGTTTTTTATTTCTGATGTATTACAACAGCCTCATTTCTGTTCGGTTTTTTTCCATTGACTGTTTCGCTGAAACGTTAGAAGTTGTTGATATGAATATAAGATGAGGCGAAAACAACCCTTAGGATAACCTCCACTCTGATTGTTTTTAAAGTTTTTTTTAAACTTACTATCGTTGTATTTCTATTATTTTAATGGATTGAAATTATTTTCTCTGACGATGATCTTCTACAATCAGAATATTTTGAAGCTGTTCTTTTGTTTTTCGGTTCTACTGTATTAAAACAGCCTCATTTCTGTTAGGTTTTTTTCATTGACTGTTTCGCTGAAACGTTAGACGTTGTTGATATGAATACAAGATGCGGCGAAAACAACCCTTAGGATAATCTACACTCCTATTGTTTTTAAATTTTTTTTTAAACTTAATATCGGTGTATTTCTATTATTTTAATGGATTGAAATTGTTTCCTCTGACGATGATCTTCTACAATCCGAATATTTTGAAGCTGTTCTTTTGTTTTTCGGTTCTGCTGTATTAAAACAGCCTCATTTCCGTTAGGTTTTTTTTCCATTGACTGTTTCACTGAAACGTTAGAAGTTGTTGATATGAATATAAGATGCGGCGAAAACAACCCTTAGGATAACCTCCACTTCGATTGTTTTTAAAGTTTTTTTAAACTTACTATCGTTGTATTTCTATTATTTTAATGGATTGAAATTGTTTCCTCTGACGAAGATCTTCTAAAGTCAGAATATTTTGAAGCTTTTCTTTTGTTATTCGGTTCTGCTGCATTAAAACAGCCTCATTTCTGTTAGGTTTTTTCCCTCTGACTGTTTCGCTGAAACGTTAGACGTTGTTGATATGAATATAAGATGCGGCGAAAACAACCCTTAGGATAACCTCCACTTCGATTGTTTTTAAAGTTTTTTTAAACTTACTATCGTTGTATTTCTATTATTTTAATGGATTGAAATTGTTTCCTCTGTCGATGATCTTCTAAAATCAGAATATTTTGAAGCTGTTCTTTTGTTATTTAGATCTGCTGTATTAAAACAGCCTCATTTCTGTTAGGTTTTTTTCCTCTGACTGTTTCACTGAAACGTTAGACGTTGTTGATGAATATAAGATGCAGCGAAAACAACCCTTAGGATAAACTACACTCCGATTGTTTTTCAAGTTTTTTTAAACTTTATATCGTTGTATGTCTATTATTTCAATGGATTAAAATTGTTTCCTCTGACGATGATCTACAACCCGAATATTTTGAAGCTGTTCTTTTGTTATTCGGTTCTGCTGTATTAAAACAGCCTCACTTCCGTTAGGTTTTTTTTCCATTGACTGTCTCAATGAAACGTTAGACGTTGTTGATATGAATATAAAATGCGGCGAAAACAATCCTTAGGATAACCTCCACTCTGATTGTTTTTAAAGTTTTTTTAAACTTACTATCGTTGTATTTCTATTATTTTAATGGATTGAAATTGTTTCCTCTGACGATGATCTTCTACAATCAGAATATTTTGAAGCTGTTCTTTTGTTATTCGGTTCTGCTGTATTAAAACAGCCTCATTTCCGTTAGGTTTTTTCCCTCTGACTATTTCGCTCAAACGTTAGACGTTGTTTATGAATATAAGTTGCAGCGAAAACAATTCTTAGGATAATCTAAACTCCGATTTTTTTTGAAGTTTTTTTAAACTTAATATCGGTGTATTTCTATTATTTCAATGGATTAAAATTGTTTCCTCTGACGAAGATCTTCTACAATCAGAATATTTTGAAGCTGTTCTTTTGTTTTTCGGTTCTGCTGTATTAAAACAGCCTCATTTCAGTTAGGTTTTTTTTTCCATTGACTGTTTCGCTGAAACGTTAGACGTTGTTGATATGAATATAAAATGCGGCGAAAACAACCCTTAGGATAACCTCCACTTTGATTGTTTTTAAAGTTTTTTTTAAACTTACTATCGTTGTTTTTCTATTATTTTAATGGATTGAAATTGTTTCCTCTGACGATGATCTTCTACAATCAGAATATTTTGAATCTGTTCTTTTGTTATTCAGTTCTGATTTATTAAAACAGCCTCATTTCTGTTAGGTTTTTTAAATTGACTGTTTCGCTGAAACGTTAGACGTTGTTGATGAATATAAGATGCAGCGAAAACAACCCTTAGGATAACCTACACTCCGAGTGTTTTAAATGTTTTTTTTTAAACTTACTATCGTTGTATTTCTATTATTTTAATGGATTGAAATTGTTTCCTCTGACGATGATCTTCTACAATCAGAATATTCTGAAGCTGTTCTTTTGTTTTTCGGTTCTACTGTATTAAAACAGCCTAATTTTCGTTAGGTTTTTATTCCATTGATTGTTTTGTTGAAACGTTAGACGTTGTTGATATGAATATAAGATGCGGCGAAAACAACCCTTAGAATAACCTACACTCAAAATTCTAGACCAATTATCACTAAATGGTTCTATATTAGTTTCAAGATCATAAAGACTTAATCCCTGAGAATAGTCTAAATTTATAAAAAGCTAAAAATAACTAAATGTGATTAACTGTCGGATGACATTTCTGAGCATAATTCTGAATTCTTCTGATTTAAAACAAATGACCTTCCAGGGACTGGAGAAATTTTACTCCATTTAATTGATAGTCCATGTTTTTCATCTGTTGTGTGCGTGGATTTTACTAACAAATGCCTGTAAGAAATATTATAATAAAAATTAACAAAACATAAAGTCTCATCTCGGATAGAAACACTACTACCATACAAAAAAGCTTAATAATAATTCGAATACTCTTTTTGAGACAAAACTAAAAGAGCTATTTTTACCAAGGATAAAGAGACTAAAGTCCTCTTTTGAACTACTTTCTACTTTCTCTTTTACTTTCTACTAACTTAGAGACTATCTCTCTCTCTCTCTCTTTAGCTTCAACAATAACGCAAAACTCAATCTTATATAAAATAATCTCACTTTAGACGTTAAAAATTTTTGGGGGATATTTTTTAATTTACATACAGAAATGTTATTTTCAGGCGATATGATATCGTTGAAATTAAGCTGATTAGATTGGTCTCTATTCATTTTTTATTTTTCTAGGAGTGCTGAGAGAACACAAACTATATTTAGTTGAATGCACGCTAGTAAGGTTGTAGTTCATTGTCATGATCACCCTTTAAAACTCCAAACATACCGTTATGTAAAAAATGGGTAAAACTTTATAATTTTAATCAAAACAGTGGAAAGTAAACTGAAAAATACGTAGGAACTCTTCAAATTATAAAGTAAATAATTAACTCTAATTCGAAAAGCAATTTGAACAAAATACTATGGTATGAGTCTGACACTGTCATATATTAAAAATAAAATGGCAATATATTTTATTTACATCAATTCACAGAAAGCAAATTGCATAAGTTACGTAAACCGACAGCTGGTTAAATATGTCAAGGCATCCTATGTTGTAATGAAAATGTCATGAATAGCATAACTCTGAACCTCTCTAATAAGTTTTCTACTGAAAAGAATATTATTTAAGCCAAATGTAAAAAAATGTTAGGATGTATCAACGAAAAATAAAGCATTCAGTGAATAAACAAGCAGCAAAGAAAGTTGGAAAAGACGATTTAAAGATGGTTTTGAAAATGCCCATTTTTATTATTTTTCTTTACTGATGCAATTACCTTTCAGAGCACAAACTGATCAAGTCAATGAAAATTAGGCCGCAAAGAAAGTTGGAAATACGGTGTATGGATGGTTTCGAAAGTGCCCATCTTTTATTATTTGCCTTTACTCATGCAATTGATTCAGGAGATTTTTCTTAAATATATTTAGATTTTATTTGTTAAAACTAGATTCTAGACAGATTATTTTTTTGTGAGAAATTTTTTTGTGATCTTTGTTGATACAAGTTCTTACTTTTAGAGAATATTCTTGCGGTCGTATGAAGTCAGCAGTCGATCAAGTGCTTTAACACTAATAGCTCATAAATGTAAAAAGTGGTATAGTTTAGGCCAGCTTATGAGAGGTTCGCATTATTTGATATTTGATGGAGTAAAAATAAATAAAAGAGTAAAAATAAATCATATTCAGAATCTTATTGTTTTTTAGAGGGATTGCAGAGCTGCATTAACTAATTTAGATGGATTTAAATGGGGTATGGTGTAAATTGTTTTAGAAATCATTAGGAAGCTAGTATGGAAATTTTTTGTTTCAATCCGTACTTCAAATCCTCTTATTATGTTAAGAACTAGTTGTGGAGAAGCTTAAACTTTGCGGTTCAACGGTTTTGGTTTTAGCAAGACAATTTAGGATAAAATGAAAGATATTTCTACATAAATAAATGAAAAAGAAAACGCAGCTTCTCTATACAGCGCAAAGACCAGATTAGAACTTAAAATGAGCATAAATTAGTTTAAATAAGATATCGAAGTTCAAACGAACAGAAACGAATGCCATTGAAAAAGCAAAACCTGAAACATATAGAAATTACAATGAATAGTGAAGCAAAATTCAAAACAGGCAGAAATTACGAAAATAAAAGTCATATTGTCAGAGTTGGACCTTCTGAATTGCTTTAACCAGAGTAAGAGATTTTGGCATTCCGAGTTTCACTAAGAAGACAAATAATTCTTTTTGAAATTTCGAGGAAATAGATTCGACGAAAACCCCTTCTAATCCGTTTTCTCTACAATAATAAGGTACTAAAGCAATTCGAGAAAAAACAAAAAGGCCAACTATGCTTTCTATTCTCAAAGATTTGTATTTCTCGCTTTCCTTTTTTGACATTTTAAAACCTTTCTCTTACACTCAAGCCAGCTTAGCAGGAGCCTCTGCCAATGTGCTTGCCCTTTTCCTGTTTTGTCCTTGACTAAACATTTTCCCAATTTCGTTGTAAGAATTTTATGATATTCGGCTCTCACTAAAACAATTTCTGAATATCAAACCCCACCTTCTAAAGTTATTATTCTGAAGATTTAGCAATATACAAGTATTATAACTAACTAATGAAGCATCATACTAATCTTGTCATTAGTTCCTCTAACTTAGAGATCTTCAACCTTAAACACTTGTATAACTTTTTGAGTGAACTGTATGTCTCAGGTGGCCCCTGAAAAATATCTTAATTCTTTTTTATTATCATAATTACTGTATTAAGATCTTTGCGCCGTATAAAAAAAATAATGATATGCCACTAGGCCTGACAATTTCCAAATTTTGTTTTCAGCTTGGATGAATTCATTTTCTTTGCTTGGACGCTCCAAGCAAGATTTTTTCAGGGATCACCTCTACTGGGATTTATTACGGATGACAACAGATCGTCAGGCGAGATTCATTTTAAGTTGATTTTTTTTCTATTTCGTGTTTTCAACCGTAGTTCAAGTGTTTCCTCACAGTTCAGCAAAGCTTACTACTTCTTATAGAATCTTTTGGGACCAACTACAATAATTTTCTGAGGATCTTGGACCTATTACTAGTGGGGGATGGGGAGTGGCAAGCAGTGAATTTACAGGCCAATGATTTCCATTTTTCAATGGGTCCTTGGGGTCAACCTTTGGAGTTAAGATTCACTCAGTCCATGTATGCATGAATATTAGTAATCTTTTTTAATTACCCAGTGTAAAATTTCAGCCATAGCCTGGGCCTAATATAAACCCCCAAAATATTAGATGTACAAACGTAAAGAATGCTATTTTTAAAGTAATCAGTTGACTGCAAATGGTTATATTTATTTTAAATAAGAAAAAATGAAAAAATAAATGTATAGAAATGTGCCAGAAATTTTTATGAAGGCATACTTACAGACAACAGATCAAAATTGGACTGGTTTTTCTTAACGTATACGTCAAAAACGCTTCTCTTCAAAAGCCCACCTCCAATTTCCATCGATTCAACAAAACCACTCTCAGCACTTCTATCCCTGTGGAAAATCCTCGTAAAAGAGGTAGACAATCCATCTAAAGCTAATGCATTATAATTATTTTTTTAGTTTTCTCTATCACTTTAATAAGCTGAAGTCGGAATTCTTCGCACTTTTCCACTTTATCTATCAATCTTGACCAAACATATTTTTTCAATTCCTTTTCACCTTTTTGTCCAAGTTAAGAAATAACCAGTCCAAGAAAATAAATCATTTAGACCAATATTTAAAAGTAAATCAAATGCTATACCTCGACCACTTGAATCATATGGTTTGACTAATCGAAGATAAACACTTTCAAATATTTTTTTTAAATTGGAATATTTTTCATTTGGGAATGCTTTTATACTTTGTAGTGCCAAAGTAGATAGTTTGCCACCTTGTTGCACAATATCTAGAAGCTGAGGTAGAGTGGTTTCAGACTTGAGGTTGCCAAGACATCGAAGTTGAGTGACTTTGCATTCATCGTTATTGCAAGTTTTAAGCTTCGAAATTATATATGACTCTATTTCTCTTAACACCTAAAAATGTAGAGGATGATTGTGTGATAAAAATAAATTACGGATATAAAAAGACATGCAAATTCACTTCGTTGCTGAAATTTACATCATAGAAAAAGATGTTCATTGCCTTACACAAAAAATTTTAATTTGAAAGCTTTACAGGTCAAATTTATATTATTTAAAATAATAAGGTTACAGACGCAGACAAATTTTGTTACTAAAGTATTTGGTAATCACAACTGTGTCAAATAATCATCAGCAAACACCCTTACATAGCATTGAATATAACAGACAAGCATCTAAATGATGGATTAGAAAAATGTTTTTACCATTTGCGCATACACCGCAGGCTTACTTGTTTGTGAACTGCGCTTAAGACGTCGTCAGTTGGCAAAAAAATTGTTGAAACCGGCTGTTTGGCATGCTTCGATATCAAACATAGGTGGAAACGTCAGACTAATAGAGTGGGGAGTAAGGGCTCTTTTAAAAGAAACATCATGTTAACATATTCTTCCAAAGTAATCTTCAGAATATATATATATTAAATATGTTTTCTTGGCCGTTTCAATCATAATTCCTATTTTTTCAACTATATTTTTTTTCGAAATGATATGGTTGTTTCATGTTAGTTTTTCCCGTGTTCCCCAATTTTAATTATTTCTAACATCTAACACTCGATCTATTTCTTTCTCAAGGAAGATTCCCCAATACAGGTGGCTTTATTCAATTAAAATCAATTGTTGGCCAAATGTATTTGTTAAGTTACTCAGAATATTTGTATATGTAAATATTTCAAATACGAGTATATACACCATATTGAATATAATACAAAAACTTTTGTCGACAGAGGGTGTATCAAAGGGGAAGCGACCCAAAGATTCGTTTAATGTGAAGTTTTTTTGCATACTGTTATGTAAAAATTTTGTTATTACAACGTTTCTTTTAGATGAGCCCATATACAAGACTTTATGCATAAAACCATATACAAGACAAAGTAAAAACACTTTTCCCTGTCATGATTTTTCCAGGGGACCCATCGCATGCAGATTCTCCCTGTTGGTTTTCATTTTGATACAAGATATAGTTATATATAATTGTGAATATACCCGACTGTCAACTCACTTGCAAATCAATAGTACCCCCTTCTTCCCCCCTCCATATTGGTATCCTAGTGGCTGTTTAGTTTTAAACAGAGCTAATTATAACAAATTTACACAAAATGAATAGATTAAATAAAAAAGAATTATATAAGGTAATTGTTGTTGAATGTTGCAGTGTGAATATTCGATCATAAAATTGATGTACCGGTATTATGCACCTTTATTTTTTACAATCGCGTATGCTTTCTTTTTTGCATGTCCTGTACCTCTCAAAATATAATTGTATGGTCTAGTTTACCACAAATAGTTTATTATTCATCAAAATGATATAAAAAATGGATATACCAATTTACCTATACCAAAGAATTTTAATAGCTTTTAAGTCATAATCTTTTGCAGCATTTTTAAAGCTACTGGACGGAAGTATAATTTTTAAGCGGACCAAAAAAAATATATAATCAAGTCAGGTTATTCAATGAAACCTTAGTCTGCTGACTATAGTGCATAGCAACAATGTTCGTCAATTTCCCATACAAGGCAGTCTAGAGAAAAGAGGCGTTGTTTATATCTACTTGATAAAGAAGGAATGGAATCACTAACTGACGGTGATTCCATTCAACTGTATTTCAAGCACAAGGTATATTGACTGCAATTTAAAATTACACTATAGTCCTGCCCATGTATCCCGTTAATCGAGAAAGGTTTTATAGATTCGTATTTTTGCCATAAATTAAAGTCGGTTTAAGCTTATGAAACACTTCAAAAGTCGCTCAAGAGAGAAGCACAAGGAAGATTGTCCGTTTGGAAAATTAAGATCACTTTGTAAAAACTATTACTCGACTACTTTAAGTGAGCTGTGCTTCAAGCAAATATCAAACAGCTAAGACTGTAAAAGTAAAACTTGATGTTAGAACAAGTTTAGTAAAACTTGCTGTTAGATCTTAAAATGGACAAAAATTAACCTAAATACAAAAATTTGTCCACCCCTTAAGTCACGGCCGTTTATATTTAAGTTTTTCTTGCGGTTGATTGGCAGCAAGTTAAAAAGTTGTTTTTAATGAATATTGTTAACTATCGATGTATAAAACAACAAGTAAGGTATTAAATAAAAATTTTTAATTGTTTAGCTTTAAATTTATCCATATTTGAGGGTAACAGTGAAATATAATGCTTGCAACTGAAAATTAAAAAATATTGTATATCGCTCTTTAGGCATAAAAAGGGGATTTTATTGGCCAGTAATCCCTCTCAATTTTACATTTATTAGTGTTCGTTTTAAGTCTTTAACACATAGTTTTTAATAGCAAAACTAAGCCAGCTATTTAAGGCAGCCAACATAGCCTCCCCATTTTTAGTCCAGTAATCTTGCCGCATACACGTTTTAACATGCCGGTAAGCTGGTATATTAAAAATCAAGAGGAAGTAGTTAGTCTGGAATTGCCTCAATTAAAAATATGAACAGGGTCAAAATCAGTGATTATAAAGGGTTAAAGAAAGATGGTCAGAGAATTCTGGGAACATATTAAACCGCGATGAAGTTATAGAAAATTTTAGATAAACAATGAAAATTATTTTGACTATATGGAAAAGAACGAAGACTTGTATTGCAAGGAAGAGTTTAATACAGCACTTAAAGGATTGAAAAACAGCACGGTAAACGAGCTTTGAAATATGGTAGTTCCATGGTTTGAGATAAATTACTGAAGACTATAAATATGATTCTTGAAAAAGAAAGAAATATAATTAAAAAAAAATAAGTACATCCAAAATTGAAAACAGTGAAACAAAGAAGAGAATCAAAATCAGTTGGACAATAATAGTAATTTGGCAATTTTGATTATGGCTGTGGACACTTTAGTCGGCCTAACTTTTAAGATAGATATAAGTTCGAATAGTGATAAATCCTTTTAGTCGACAGTGATAATTCACAAAAATATACTGGATATTTCGGTCACATGTGCAGTGACCGTCATCAGCAGAAATTCTGCTGATGACATATTTCTGCTTTGAATTTCAGCAGAGTATTTATGCTGAATACGGTCACTGCACATGTGACCGAAATATCTAGAATATTTTTGTGAATTATCACTTTCGACTTAAAGGATTTATCCCTATTCGAACTTTCATTTATCGTCATGGAAAGACAGTGTGGTCTTCGAAATTATCTAATTTTTAAGGTATTTTGATCCCAATAGGATTTGAGTTACCAAGGTTCCATTGTTCCTCCACGACTATTGTGACCAATACACAGACACCATTTTCATTTTTAAGATTTTATCATTCCTTAAGTCTTTTTACTACAGACTCTAAATTTCAGAAACAAAATTTAACAAACATTTCACATAATTTAAATTTATATGTACTGGCATACCGAGAAAGGTTGCTCCTAAGAAGACTGACAAAAAGGGCACTGCAACACGAAGGCTAGTACTAAGCATACATTACCAATTATCTGTTATAATTTCTGAGTCGTAAACAAACAATTATAGCTAGTTCTTTCTTCTATTATCATTTTAAATTAAAAGATGCATGGTCCAGAGACATTAAAAGGGGAGAAACGATTTTTATTTTATCATAGATTACAGCAAAATCGTAAAACGTCCAAAGGGGCATGGGTATGAAGACCAATGCCGTATTTAGACGTATGAGACCAATATAAGACAGTTATTGGCCAGTTCAGTCATATCCGATGACCTTTAACATAGCAGCGGCGATCACTTCTTTCCATGATACAGAATAAACAGCTTAAAAGGACGATTTCTTTGCTTGAGTAAAATTACTGAACTATTTTTAGTAGTAAAACTACGTACAAATACAAATAAAAAATTTGGAAAAATATAAACTAAAATATTCACAGCGAATGAGAGCAATTGGATGTTTTACCTTAGAGTTTTCAGTTTTTTGTTTGGTAGAAAGAACATATGCTACAGATGCCAAGCAGAGATCTAGTGATTTAGCTGCCTTGACAACCTTAACGCCATGATTTGCACGTTTCAATGAACCTGGAAAACGAGGTAAGTGAAGATAAACAACTGAACATAAAAGAAAATAGTAAAACTTTGTCATGAATTGGTTTTCAAACATAAAAGTTCCGTTCATCAACCAACTTACGACATTTTTGCGGCGGTATTTCAAACAAAAGTGAATTTAGTTTGCTGAAGACAGAAAGAGGAAGCGAGAGTCTCATGAGAAAACGCTTGTATGCTCCATCTTGCATTTACAGTTCGTCGTGGAATTGAACAACTCCCAAAATTAGTTTTATGTCCGCGAAGCGACAGCAAAGCGAATTGACTGAAGTTTACTTTTTACGGATGTACTTGTTCAAATATTTTCTTATTTGATTACCCACTTGACGGCACTGGACGATTTCGTCTGATAATGGACCATCTACAAAACGGTTAGCTAATCGATATTAAGATAAAAATTAACCAAAAGCTGATAAAAAACTAAAACGCTCATATGGCAGTTGCTACCAGCAGCAAACACTCAATAAGTTGTAGTCAAACCCTTTAAAAACGCAACTGAAACCCAGACAGCCAATCGCCACCACACTTAATTAAGATTTCATAAGCCCTCATAATGGATACTGGTATAAACAAAAAATAGGACCTAATACACGGGAGTCGAATGTAACACGGACACCTGAAACCATAGCTCTACCGGTTAGCCGGGTTAGGCTGAATTCTATCAGCCTGCAGGGTAATTTCACTAGACTCCCCGACCCCCTCCCCCTCCCCACAGAGGTGAAAACAGATGTACTCCCTAAAAATGCACAACTAAGAGCATAATTGGTACTTCCCACAAAGCTCAGCTGGTACAAGAGTGAATGACGAAGATCTAGGGACAACTTTATCCTACACCCCTCCCCCTAATCAAAGAGGTCGTACTATACACGGACCAAAAAGGCTGGATTAAAACACTTACTCTAAATTTGATTGAGATCCGATGACCCTTCTAGAGGACACTCTAATGGGAAAGAAGTTAGGATTCCCTTTATACCCAGCAGGAGTCAAATAGGTCTTAGACTCAGAGAAGACATCATTATGACAATCCCCATGACTGTTAGTCATTAACAGGTGTAATTGAGACCCGATAACCCGTATTGATAGACATCTTCACGAGTAGATAAGACCATATTCCTCCACCAGATGCCAGATCAGGTCCGAACCTCAAAAAGGATTAATGTGGAAATTAGCTTTCAGTTTCCGTCCGGCTAAATTCAAAAACTCTTTGGCCTGCTCTTCATTCCAAGAATTTATACACCAACCCTTTGTCCTCACAGAGATAAAAACAAGTCATAACTCAAAATAGGCACAACTATAACACCAGTTCTTACCTCTCATCCAGTTTGATTGATATCGGACAACCCATTCAGGTAAATGTCGTGAAGACATGAATTTAGGAGTCCCCTGTCATCTGGTATAAATTTTTGATTGATTACATACCCCCTCCCTCCCCAAAGGCACTGTTAAGACAATTGCTTTCAGTATCTTCCCACTATATTTAGTTGAGATATAGCAACCACCTCTGATACATTTGTTAGTGCAATGAATTAAGGGGCACCCTTCCTTCCGCTAAATAGGGTAAGATCCTGACCATCGATAATATAATTATAAATTAGCGATTACTTCCTACTAGGTATTGTTGAGATCCAACAACACCTTTCAGGTAGGTGGTTTGACCCCCCCCCCCACAAAATCATCTCCCTCTTTCATAGAGGTACTATGAACCTTCAAAATCTTTTGGTGTAAAACATGTAAAATTAAATCTTATAAATCCTTCTCTATCTAGCCCTCTATAAACTTACACTGTGTGTATTTAAATTATTGGTAGTGGCATGCTTATTCAAACTATTTTTAAGATCCTTGCGACACTCAATGAACCATTCAGATTTTTATTCTACTTATAGATTTAGAATATACGGTGATAGAGAAAAAAGAAAAGCCAAATACACGTGAAAACAAGGGAATTGAAAAACTTCTATAAATGAGAAAAACAAATTCTGGTTCTTTAGGGGAGAGGGGTCTCACGTAATGAAGCTTGATCTAATTTTTATTAAATTCACCTAGAAATTCTAGAAATCCACTACTTTAGTGCAAGGGTGAAATAAGATAATAATAATAATTACTCTTTATATCCATAATAGCTTATAGCTAGCAGTGGACGTCAAACAACAAGAAAATATAAAACATGAGATCAGATAATTAAATATAAAAATAAATTAAACTTTTTTACAACTTTTTATAGATTTCCTTTTCAACTAGTTCCTCATTATAGTGGTTCACGAAGTATGGAACATACGATGATAGGTTCCTTTTTGATGCCATTTGGGGTGGGGGACAAAGGAGTTGTCACGACGAACTGAGGGCTCCTCTACGTGTTTTTGGCCGACTGATCTGTGATGCCTGGAAATCCGGTAATATTGTGCGATGGACATCAGAGCTTAGGCATTTTTTTCCTAAATACATCGTGAGATCGTAGCACCTTTCAGATAGCTTCTGAAGCCTCAGTTTCTGCAGGCTGTCCTCATAGGAAGTATAATTTGCCCCAAGCATTATTTTGCGCGCCCGCTTCTGAATATTTTCAAGCTTTTCGGTTTGGACAGCCGTTAGACCTGGGTTCCAAACGGGACAAGCATACTCGGTTTGCGATCGGACATACATAGAGTATAGACTGCGCATAATGGAAATTTAGATATTGAACCGCGTTAGGCAAACAAAGGATTTTAGGCATAGGGAAGCCTTTTGGAGGAAAGACTGTATATATGGATCCCATTTCAGGTTGCTTTTGAAAATTATTCCTAGGATTTTTATTTCATCCTTAGTTGTAAGTCCAGTGTCTTCTTGGGACGGAATTGCAGATTTTAAAATGCTAACACGTAGAATATGGCTTTTGGTCTCACTAACTGTAAGCATTACATCTTCAAGATTATGCTTTACCTGGGAAAATATTGATGAGGTGGTGATTTCCTCTGCTAGGCTCGGGTGCGGAATGATTTCTTCTGCTAAGCTGGGGAATGATATGCTTGACAGGTCGTCAGCAAACTTGTAGCGACTTTGTGTATGTGCTAGGACAGGGTTAAAAACAATCAAAAAGATCAGTGGTCCTAATTTTGGCCCTTGGGGTGCTCCGTACCATATTTCTTGGAGTTCGGATGCTTCATCCTGCGTGAGTGAAACACATTGGTTTCGAATGTGCAGGAAGCTTGAAACCATTCTCACAAGAAACTGTCGAGCACCCATTTCTTTAGCTCGGTTAATAGCTATCAGGTGTTGGATGCTGTCAAACGCCTTTACTATATCGCTGAGAAGGATTTCTGCGTATGACACTTCCGTCTCGAGATATTTCATCAGATCGTCAAGAAGACATACAAGATAGTGGGTAGTATTATGTCCAGGCCTGAAACCAAATTGCCGAGGGTCTAAATTAGCTTCAATATTACTAATAAATATTCACCGATAAAGCCTTCAAACACTTTGGAAAGGCCAGGGGTTTTTGAAATCGGGCGTGAATCGTTAGGTGAGAGGGTTTTTTTTATTTTAGGGAATGGGAGTCATATAGGCTGTCTTGAGGTAACCTGAAAACGTACCATCTGTTACAAACTGAATTAAGCAGGAAGACAAAATATGACTAAGATACTCAGAGCAATGATCTATCAACTCAATAGGAACTCCTTAAGGGTAACTACTCTTTCTCAGATCTCGGCGTTTGAGCTTCTTGAATACTTCATGGGGGCAAAGGATCAGAATTTCTTCAATCGGCCCATTTTCAGGCATCTCGTCAAGAGGAGGGTGTGTGTGACAAATATTTCAAAAATGTGTTTTGATCATATCAGCTCAGAGGTTCACCATCAGAGCCGTAGATCGTCAGCTGCTTTCGAGTCCGTACCATAATCTCCTGGACCTTCTGGTGGAATCTAGAGGGGTTAGACTTCCAAAGCTTGTTAACCACTTGAGCACCAAATTCCTTTTTAGATTTCTTTATTTTGAGACGTATGACATTCCGCATTTTTTTAGCCTCATCTTGATATCCCAACTTATAGAGCTCATTTCTCGATTTGATTAGATCCTTAATCTCTTTAGTCACCCACGGCATATTTTGTGACTTGACCAGGATTGTCTTTTCGGGAAATATCACTTTATATTCATGGAAAACTGGGCAGTGACCTCTTGCATCATATTGTTGCCGTTCTTCATAGTAAGGACTTTCGACCGGTTTTTCCTGGCTAGCCACTCTCGGTAAATCTGGAGTTGCTCTTGAGTTTGTGGGTGGTACTTCACCACTGACTTGGATCTGTCAGGGGGTTTTCTGCTAGGCTTCCATATTACAGTAAGGTGGTCACTCATACCAATAGCGGGGAGAGTATAGGGGGGATTATAGAACTCCTCAATATTGGTAAAGATAAGGTCTAGTACTTTTTCCTCGCGTGTTGGGACTTCAACAGCTTGCGTAAGTTAGAGTGAACTTGAGAGCCAGCTAGCCTTTAAATCATTAAAGTCGAACAGGATCTGAATGGCAGCGTATAGATATTGGGATCTTATGTAGTCAACCGAATGCTGTAGGTAGAGTACGAGTTCCTTTCGGAACGATGCTCTTGGCGGGTAGTAGACTACACCAAAAATGATTGACGATACTTCTTTTGGTAAGTATCGGGGCCTTGTCCAAAGCCACAGAACTTCGTGCTCAGGTTTCCTCGAGATAGGTATATTTAGGGCTCGATTCGGAATTGCAGACTTGCAAAGAAAACCAACTCCACCACCATGACTCACAATGGCCCCGTTCTCATTTAATCTTGGGAGTAGATACACATCGTCCCCGGAAATAACCGTGCATGTGTCAGACGCGGACCAAGTTTCGCACAAGCAAGCCACTTCAATGTCATTTTGTATGAGGGTGGTTTCCAGATCTTCAACTTTATTCCCAAGAGAGCGGAAGTTCGTGAGCAGGATTTTGGGAAATAAATACTTCTGCATTGTGTGATTACAAATCTTTGTCATACCGTGTAGAGTTCAGTGTCTTTGGGCATCCATTTGAGCTGAGCGCTGAATATACTTGGGGTTGTATTTTAAGGTTGCAACAGGTGTTTTCATTTTTTTAAGGTGACCTTTTTGTTGATTGTAAGGTGGTGGGAGTTTTTCATGGAGTAAAGCTTGATTTATTGGTGGTGGGATTGAGCGGTGGAAATCAAGAATGGGCTGTGTTAGACTAGCGACTCGATGAGCAGTGAAAATCTGTTCCTCGTTGGAAAATGGGGAGTAATAATTTGGTTTGCTGGCGGGATAATTAGTCTGATATCTGGTACGGGCCCGTATGGTATAGCTTGCCATCTTATTGGGGGTGCTGGTAGCCACGGTCTTCAGTAGGGGGGAGGGGGAGCTATAGAATGTATGCTTTTGTCTTTCCTCGGAGGTGTGAGTTTCAACCGCATTAAGGGGACAATTCTCAGTAAACGATCTCCTGTTCTGATATCTTGTTTCCCAACTTTGGATTTTACAGGGAACCTGTTTTTTGACTGCTTCGGATACGTTTTTATTGCCCCATGCAGGCGACGTTTAGCTGGCAGGTGCACTTTAGGACAGTCATTCATGAAGCAAAGACCACAGGAGAACTTTTGGCGAGGTTCTTTGTGTACCAATATACATTGATCGTTGACCACATTTTCCCCTATAGAAATCTGTGCAGATGTGTAGAAAGGGACAATCCACACTGTTTTGGTGAATTCCCCGGAGGTGGAAACGGCATACTAAGGGTTCTTTGATTTGTTCCTTTGGATTTTGGCTTGGGACCCAATCCTTTGGATTGGGACAATCCACAAAAAAAAATTTTTAAACAAGAAAAACGGGTTTTAATTTTCTATAAAGCAGTGAAATACAAAACATTTAATTATTCAAAAAACCTTCGAATTTTTCGGCCCCAAAACCGGTTGCCTTTCTCAACGGAAAAAAAAAAAATATAAAAAAACAAATTACCCCACCATAAAATAAATAACAATAAAACAAAAAAAAAACATAAAGAGAAATAAAAAAACAAAAGAAAAACTATAAATAAATAAGAAACAAAACTCACATATTAAATAAACACTTCCATGCACTGAATGTATATAATTATTCAACTCGCCTCCTCCCAGTATATAAATGGAAATATATTACATAAATACTTTCAATTACTGAACTTATATACTAATTCTAGCAGCCTCCTCCCAGTATATGACTGGAAATCTTTCGGAGATAAATATTATATTTATACTTAGATGAACATAAGAACAGATCAACTAACCCCCCGTTTCCCCGCTCTTCATTATATGTAACACCGTTATCAATAAATTTATTAATTATAAATTGACTGGAGTCGTTTATAAAAAACTCGAAATTTTTAAAAGATAAACTTATAAGTGTAGAAATATCAGAAGAATCTAGATTGTTCAGTTTTGATATAAAATACATGTATACGTATATTCCTTTTGATAAATCGTTTAGTATTTTATCCAAAAAACTTGAGGAACGAAAAAATGAGATAGAAGAATTATCTTCGGGAATTGAACTGGAAACTATATTAAATTTAGTCAGAATAACTAGCAGGTGTACTAACTATTTCACGTTTGGAGATAATTTTTACCATCAAATTAGGGGTTTAGCAATGAGATGGCCTTTAAGTCCGTTGTTAGCAAATATTTATGCAGAATATGTTGAAAATTTAGCTATAAAAACATATTTTTTAAAACCTAAATTTTGGGGCAGATATATGGATGATATTTTAGTTATTTTGAATTACGGGGAATCAGAAATTGAAGGTATTTTGGAACATTTAATAATTTGGGAGGAGAATTAATTTTTACAATTGAAAAGGAAACAGAGAATAAGTTACCGTTTCTAGATATTTTGATCCATAGAAATAATAACGAACTAGCATTTTCAATTTACCGTAAACCGACTAGTAACAACCGGTATTTGTCTTTCACATCAAATCATCCGATCCAGGTAAAAAGGGGTGTGGTTATTTCTTTAGTTGATAGGGTATTAAAATTAGCATCACCAGGATACATAAGAAATGAACTAATTTTTATTAAGGATATTCTAATAGGTAATGGTTATCCGGAAAATATGATTTCTCAAATAATTGAAAAAAGGAAAAAAAAGTTGACGGAACCAAAAATATTAGAAGAAGATGGGTCAAATAAAGAAACAAATTACATAAATTTGTATTTTATACCAATTTTATCACAAAAATTAAGAAGAGAATTAAAAAAACATAATATAAATACAGCATTTAAATCAGGACATAATATAAGCTCGTTGTTAAATAAAGGGAAAGACAAGGTACCGAGAAATTTGCAAAAGGGAGTATACAAAAGTCCATGTTCTTGTGGTAAATTTTATGTGGGAAGAACGCAACAAACTTTAGAAAATAGGCTACAACAACACAAGAATGCAATAGATTGCGCCCTAAAACAAAACAAAGCAGCAGAAACGTTTGAGTCAGCTGTTGCAGAACATCTTTATAATTTTCCTCATCACAGTATTTTATTTGATCAAACAAAAATAGTAGATAAGTCTGTATGAATTTTACAAAGCTTCAGGGAAATTATAGAAATAAAAAAGATAATATATGGGGGTACTAGTATCAATAGAGATAAAGGGGACTGTGGGATCAATTCAATTTATAATAGTTTAATTAAAATGCAGGCAAGATATTCAACCAGTACTGATTTTAATAATATTTCTGAAACGAAAGATAACCTTGCGGACAAAGGTCAGAATGGGTTAAATGACGAGAAAAGTAAACGAACTGCAGCTAAGCTTGCAACCAAACGAATCCATTCAATTTATAATTCATAAATTGGTTGATGAAGTTGTGAAATTTAATTAGGGGTTATGGGCCGGGGGGTTAGTTGACCTTTTATTGTTTTGGTCTAAGTATAAATATATTCTTCATTTTTGATAGATTTCCATTTATATACTGGGAGGAGGCGAGTTGAATCATTATAGAAATTTAGTGCATGAAAGTGCTTATTTGATATATTTCCATTTATACATTTGAAGGAGGCGACTCGAAGCATTATAGACATTCAGTGCATGGACGGGTTTATTTAATATTTAAGTTCTGTTTCTTATTTATTTATATTTTTTCTTTTGTTTTTTTCTTTCTATTTATGTGTTTAGTATGTTTTATTGTGATGTAAGTTAAGTTTTTTTGTTTTTTTTTATTTTTTTTATTTATTTTTTTCCGTTGAGAAAGGCTCCCGGATGTGGGGCCGAAATATTAGGAGCTTTTGTGCATAATTAATTGTTTTGTATTTCACTGCTTTATAGAAAATTAAAACCCGTTTTTCTTGTTTAAAAATTTTTTTTTGTTTTTAATGGAAAAGCAGTGTGGTCTAAGAAATTATTGACAATCCACACTGTTTCTGCAAATTCCCCGGAGGTGGAAACGGCATACTAAGGATTCTTTGATTTGTTCCTTTGGATTTTTGCTCAATTCATCTTGATCAGGAGAGATTTGGGTACTTTGGTTTAGTTGTTTAGGCGTATGGTAGGGACGTTGATAGCAGTTAGTACACTGGAACGAAAAGTACCAGCCTGACAGCTTCTTCAGAGCCAGTACTAGGTCTGCATCTATTGCAGCGCATGCACCGTGATGCCATCTTTTGCAAGAATGGCATTCAAAGGAAGGGCTTCCCCCAGCTGGTTTGTCAGAGGTGATGCACCTAGAGAGATCAGGGATTAGCAACGATTCGGATGGAGGCACGCCTAAGGCAGGTAAGTCATTACTCTTCTGCGTTTTTCTAGCCTCATTTACTTCTTCTGCTATTACTTCAAGTGCAGTTGTTATTGGTGGTTGTGAAACTGGTTCAAGTTCGGGTTTTTCACTATCACCAGGGTTCATAATGACAAGAGTAGAATGCGAGGGCTTAGTGATTACAATAGGACTTTCGGCCGACTTGGAGAGAATACTACCTGCTTGGGGGCAGAGAAGCCCGCTAGATCCTGCTGATTTAATTTGATTTAAATTTCTTTCAGGTGGAAAAAAATATTTATATTTTAGATTTTATGCTCCTTCCTCTTGTTTGAAGATGTATTATTCAAATTTGTGAAGGAAAGCTGACTGTGCTGCTCAACTGGTGAAACATGGAAAAACCCTGTCCTCTCTTCTGTCTTTACTGTTAAGCAAGATAAACATTGAGAACGGCGATTTCTTCGCGCTGCGTTTCCTCTGTGAGCTATATTTTGTTACTAGCCCACCACGAATTAAGGAGTCGAATCACGCCGGACTCTTCCTGAGAACTACGTTTTATTTGACCGCGCTTAACACCAAATACATATATTAAGAGCAGTTGTTTGAGCAGATTTCTGGCAGGATATACCAGGCAATAGGCAGAAGAGGAGAGGGCTCCCGCTGCAAGCGCCGTACGTACCTGCCGGTATTAAATTACCTTTGAATTGCGGGGAATAGGTGAGCGGGTCTCGACACTTCCCCTGTTCCTGTGTATTGTGCCAGATTTGGCCATGACTAAAGATACATGTGGAATCTGCTCCGCAAATGTAACCAGCAAGACCGGTGGCGTAGCGAGCACTAAGTGCAATAAGTGGTTTCATTTCACATGCGGTAAAGTTAAATACTCTCCAGAACTAAAGAATACATACCTTTGCCCTCCATGCAAACCAAAAAATATTGCTACTGTTGCGTCTCCGAAAGTGACCGGAAAACCGACTAAGACGACTACTTCCATTCCCAATTCAGCGGGAATGTTCAATATGATAGATCAATATGATATAAGATCAATATGAGTGAGGTTAGAGATGAAGTGTATCGAAGTGTAAGATAGATGAGAGATGGTTGATGAATGTAATGAGGGATGACAGCTTTGCAAGTGTTAAAAATTTAGAACGAGTTCTCATGTTGGCAATGAAGCACAGAAGTAGATTTTGTGATTTGTGTTTTATTTATTTGTGCTATTTAATATTCATGTTATGCTTAGGTAATGTTAATTATTTAAAAGTGAATTTTCTTTTTTGTTCTCTATTGTCATGGCCCAAGGGCTTTAAGCGCTATTAAATCTACTTAATTACTTCGAGAATAAAAGAAGAATAACTTAGAATTGACAGATAACGAAAATAGAATGAAAAAGAAGAATTAAGAATAATAGAGGAGAATAAAATGAAAATAGAAAAAAAGGATACAGATCCTCTATAGCTATTGCTGGCACATAGGACGTCGAATCGACGTTTCAGTTGCTGGGTCTTTTCCACAGGTAAAAGTAGCATGCTTGTCGCCCAGCCTTGCTGCGGCGGGGATCAAACCCCGGGCCGGTATTGCCCAGCAGAGCAAAATGAGAATAGAAGAAAAAAACAAAAGAGAATAGATGAAAAGTGATATAAACTATTTGTGGTTTGTTTATATTTGCTCGCTTTTGCTTGTTGATGTGTTTGCTTGTTGAATGTGAATAAAATTCTTTCTATGCTAATTTTTTTAGTTAAAATTAGAAAATAGAGTAGAAGAGGAATAAAGTAGAATAGGAAAAAATGAAAAAGAACAAAACAGAGAAGAACAAAAATGGAACCAAATAATTAAAAAACTACTATTTCACCTTCACAACTGTTTCTGGTGCATCTATAGCCATTGAAAGTGGTATAATGTATCTTTAAATGAGATTCATATCAGAAGAAAGTAAGAAAGAATTATCGTTTATTTTATAAAAATATAAGAATAATAAATTAGATTAGAATCATAGCAAAGAAAATAGAACACAGAAAACAAAGTAACAAATACCAGAAAAGAATTAAATGATAATAAAACAATTAAATAAACAAAGGAATAAAAGAAATAGAATAAAAGGACTATATAAAGAAATAGAATAGAATAAATAGAATAAAAACAGAATAGAAAAAGAACAAACACAAAAAAAACAAGAATAAAAATGAGACAAAAACAATGAACAAGTTACTTATTTACCTTCAACGATTGTTTCAGGTACATTTGTAGCCAACGAAAGTACCATAAGGTACCTTTCAATGAGATCTACGTCACCTTCTTTATTCAAGTCTACAAAATTCATTACTGCAGTGACCTTCAAATATTTGAACTGCAGCGATGCCATCTAGTATTTGAGGCCTGAATACAAAAACTGATTAACGCTTGCTGTTTTTCAAAAGACAAATAAAAAAGAAATCAAAATTTTTTGTTCAATAAGAAAATGTTTTATTTTAAGAAAAAAGAAAATATTGACACATAAGTAGGCCTAAACTTTTCAACCTTCCTCTCATTATAGCCCTAGAAAACAGGATAGAATCCCATTTTTGTCAGAATCACTATTTAAAATTATGGTCAGTCTGTCGGATACCCAAAAGAATCCGTAGCCAATATCTAAAGAAAACACCTAAAATCCTCCTCCGTTTTTTGGAGCGTCCACGTGACAGAACCACGAATAATTTCTTAGAATATACTGCATTTTTATTTAGAAGAGAGAGTTTAAGACAGAAAAAGCGGGTTTAATTTAAACCTGTAACTACTTTATTCAAATTTAAACACGTTTTTATCTCTTTAAAACTATCTCTTATTGAAAGAACGAGGCTTGACCACTGTCATCAATGTAGATTCCAATATTCTAACCTTAGTTCGCCGACTTACTTCTAATTCTCCTAAGCTATTTTCAACTGATATAAAATACCCTGGGCCTTGATTATTCTACTTTTTTCATCTTCACTGCATATACTATCTTTACTAATAATACTACCAGGGTTAGTAAACTTGATCGATCTTTCCATTATAAAACATCATCTCTGAACCTTCATTTATTGCCAGTCCTAGCAACTTAGTCTTTTACCATAAATTTTCAAACCTATTCTTGCGCATAGAGCTTTCAAAACCACCGAAAAGCCATTCTTTTTGCTAACATTTCCACTTAAGACACTCAAAACATCATTATAATCTGAGTCTTAGGAGTTTTACTTTCCCATTTGATTCAGTGCTCTCCTATAGTCTTCGCCATGTTCCTTATGACAAAATCCATCAAATGATTCATATAAATGGGCTCCTTAACTCCTGATTCAATATGAAACCAACCACTAACCTTATTTCTTACCATAATCGCAGCAGTATTGTTCAAGCCCGAAGCACTAATCACGTTAATGTATCTATCTGGTATCACATACAAAGTGGGACCTTCTCTAAAGCTTTTCTATCAGCTGAATCAAACGCTTGCTCACAATTTATTTTTGAAAACTAGAGGGATCTGATGACAGAAACTTCTCAATTCTTAATCTAAGGGCGAACATTTGGTCGACACATCCTACCCTTTTTTAAAATTACACTGTTCTTCTCTTAAAACTATATCTATAAGTTAAAAAGTATTGTCATCCTAAGTAATTTGCTTCGTACAGAAACTAAGTTAATGTCTCTACAATTGCAAACTGAGTCTTATCACCTTTCTTATAGAGGAGTATAATTAAGTTTTCCTAAAATCGGTAGAAACTTCCCCGTTTTCAAAAATCATATTCTTAATCTTCAGGAATTAATCTCTAACTTCACAGCCACCATATTTAAGAAAAACAAAATGTATTTACCACACTATCAGCAGCTGGGACTTTATTTTTTAATCCTTTAAGTAATGCCTCTAAATCTTCCTCGCAAAACAAATCTTGTTGACTTACACAGCGTTAGAAACTTTTTCATACGTTTTATTCTTGTATATTATATCTTGTAACTTTATCACGATTTGACACAACTGTTCTGCTCTTACTTACTTAATTAAGATGAGGCAGAGGCTATTCAGCTAAACTCTGCACCAGGAAGCCATTGGACCAGGTTCTGCCAAACTGATCTGTCGTCTATCTGCGGACAAATGAGTTGAAGCCACGACTTGTTCCACATGTAGTCATATTTTCGGAGGTTTTTCTTCACGATGTTCTGCCATGACTTGATCTTGCCTCCCGGTTTTTTATACCAAGAGGAGGGAGGTACCGGAGTAAGGACCTGGTATGTTAGGATTTCCTCTGGGCGTTATGTTACACCGCCAAGCCATTTCATATGTCTTTTCTTGATTATACTAGACATTGTAAGTTTTTGTCTGCACATCTTCAGGAGCTCGTGGTTGCTGATTCGTTACGACCGTCTGATGTTACAAATAGCTCTTAGGCTTTTCCGGTCTGGAGCGTCAAATTGTCGTTGTTCCTCTGCCTTTATTGGCCAGGTTTCGCAGTCGTATAGGAGTATAGAGTACGCATACTGAGTATATTCTATGGTTTGTTTTGTGCTCAATTTCTTGTTTCGGTCACAGGGGTTTGCGCAGTTGCCAGAAAGCACAAAAAGGCTTTGCTGATCCTAGTTTGGACCTTATTCGATGCTCCACACTTAGCATCCATAAGTGCTTCTAGATAATTGAACTCTTAGACTATGTCAAAAGGATCTTTATTAAGATGTATAAAAGATTTGGTATCGCTCTCAGTTGATAAATATTTAGTCTTCGGGATGCTGATTGCAACACCTGCCATATCTGCAGTACCCGCCACTTTTTTTTCAGTGGTCCCGCTCTCAGTGCTGAGTTGGATAGAGCATCAGTATATTCGAGATCAACAGCTCTTCCATTATCATTCTTCGTTGGCCCGTTTCTATATTTAACAGGGACAAGTCCAGATTGACTATCCCCTTTCAATTTATTAACATGCCAGTACAATATTTTTTGTATTATTTCTTCCGGCTCTTTCTTTCAGAACCTCAGCAATTTTATCCATGGGGGGGGGGGGCTAGCTGCCCTCCGATCACTTTTGACTTATAAAAAGTGAACTAGAACTTTGAATTTCCAATCAAATGAGCCATATTTGGAGCTCATATGAGCATCCCTTCCATAAGAAGCTTATATGACCCCAGGGCATAGCTTACAGCGCCTGGCCCCCGGGCCTTGGGGGGGGGGAGGCCTTGTGTCGCCTCCAGAGTTTTTGTTATATGATCTTTGAACTATTTTTAACAAAATGGCAACCTCAAAATTTTTTCGGATGTATTTGGGGGGGGGGGGGAATGGCGTGAGGAGGGGGGCTAAATAAATAATAAAACATTGGAGCCGTATGGTCTTTACTATAGGCCACGCTATAGCGTTGCCTCTCTCTCTCTCTCACTCTCTCTTTCTCTCTCTCTCTCTCTCTCTCTCTCTCTCTCTCTCTCTCTCTCTCTCTCTCTCTCTCTCTCTCTCTCTCTCTCTCTCTCTCTCTCTCTCTCCCCCCCCCAGTTTCAGTCCTTTTTTTAATTCCTCTCTGGTAAAGCGTTTATCTAGTACTTCCCCCCCCCCACCATTGGTAAATATTAGCAGGTAGCTGCTGAACCATCAAATCGACAATCACAGGAAAAGCAGAATAACGATGTATATACCAGAAAAAAAAACAACCAGCTCTAGAGTCAAAAAGGTTACCATTAACCTAGATCCAGTAAGTACACAGAAGGAGGGCTGCGCCCCCACCCAACCTATATTTTGAGGTTTTTAAAAATCCATCAGATTGTATGCTTAATAATTTGTATATGTACCTGCAGTACATTAAAGAAGTCTCATTATAGAAATGCAAACAAAATAACATTTTCTAAGAAGGTGCCTGGCGAAAAAAGGAATATTCATGCCAGCAAAATTGCAAGCATTGCTATATTACAAACAAGTAAAAATACTCTAAAGAGATCAATTAGCAAACTATGCACAACGCTATCATTGATAAAGAGACATATATTATCTCATAAAAATGATTGGCAGAGGAAGAAAGTTGTCAAAAATACTTAATCCTTAGGCTACTCGCAAATTTTAGCAGATTTGAGCCATTCTATTTAAAATTAAAGAAAATGAAATACATAGAGGAAAGATTTATTAAAAGTTTGTCAGACAGGCAATGCAAACATTTGAAAAACCTCTCCCCTTTTTTGTGTTCATCGCGAGATTTAATAAAAACGAAAAGAAAAATACAATAATGAATTTGCTTAGATCAAAGTTATACGTGGAGAAAAGTGTAGATTTTTCCATAAGGATAGAATTCGAAGCTCCTATTCCTTGTAAATTATAAAAGATAAAGCTTCTTATTTTCTTAATAAAGAATTATTGGAACTTAAAACATGAAATCAAACAACCGAAGGAGCCTGCCATCGCCCTCAGCCCTTTAAGTGAACTACGTTATAATCAGAATTCCCCCTTCCTTGAATAGAAATTAATTTAGAAACATTTACGGTATATATTTAATTCATTGCTCAAATCCGTACACTTCCTACCTATAATCCCTGGTAATATTTGCTGTTAAGGATTATTCCATCCGGATCCAAATAACATGTATTACATATAATAACAAATACGAGGTTATAAATATGTTTATTGTATTTAAGAAATCTATTTCAGCACTATATACGTCCGAAAATTCTAATCTCGGCACGGAATTATGCAGGGAGGGAGAACCTCCCCCTAAAGAATTTAGAATAGTTTTTAATTTTGGCTACAATTTCCAGTACGTTTCATATGATTGACATATTTTTCGTGGTTTTCGAATCCACCCCTAACAGAAGTGGGACACTTCGAACATACCCCCATAAAGAGTAAAGCTTCAAATAAGCGTATATTCTAACTTTGAAATTTAGCCTTATTCAGTGCCTCCTTTCAGTGAGGAAGATTTAAACACCACGGCACATTGTACTTCTGACGGATTGGGGAAAAAATTTCTTCTGACCCTCTAAATATCCTGCTATGACTTATTCAAATATAATCTTACCGACTTGAAAAATAAATTCTTCACCTTTGAAAACAGAAGGTAACAGAGTATCAGCCCATATGACTGCATTTTTAACCAGGCGACGTGAAGTTCGGCTTCTAAATCGAAATTAGACTGCTCAAAGCAAAATCGAGACCAAAAAAATTTAGTTGCTTAAAACACAGAAATTTGACATAGAAAACATTTTTTGCTATATTTTTTTCTATTAAAGGAAACAAAATTCTCATATACAGCCGTTATTATCACGCAGTTTTTTTTATTATATATATATATATATATATATATATATATATATATATATATATATATATATATATATATATATATATATATATATATATATATATATATATAATAACTTCCTGATTGTTTTTTTACTTAAAAAACCGAAAAAATATAAATTCAGCCATTTTATAGTTTGCGATTGACGTTATTCAACGAACCCTTGTTATTTCGTTCCCAGTGCGCAAAATCGAGTATTTCCAACCAACTACCGCTTTTTAGCACAGGAAGTCCAAAAACACAGGAAGTGCAAAAACGTAAATAATAAAACGATGAAGGTAAAAGGGGGTAGCGTATATGCAAAAAGAACAAAATTTAAGGAATTATACACACACAGTATTTCGCTGTTTGTGTCTTTAAGTATCGACTTTATTTGTTCTTTACTAGAACTTCGAATAACTTCCACCAATCCAAGAAAAACTGCTGCAGCCTTATGTTGACCCACTTTTTTGGAGCAAGGTACTTCTTCTTAGAGCTTACATACTTTTTTAGCTAAAAAGATATATATTTATGAACATGTGTTTTACTTTCGGCTAGTCTCAAATAAATTACGCGGAAATGCAAAATTCGTAAACAGTTTCCGAATATCAACCTGAAACGCACTTTTTAAAATAACCTTAAAAAAGTTGAATTTGTTTATTTTAAATAGGGGTGTTATTTCGAAAATATTTGGATTTACGTAGTATTTTAGAACCAACCTATACTCACATCTGAGCAGACTAAAAAAACTATCCGATGACAAAGCAAGTTAGCAATATAAGTTTCACGGGTTAGTCCGAAGAAAAAAAGCGTTTTGACAAGAAAAGGAGTCGTAAAATTCGTTGGTTATAACCAAAACGGATAATTATTTGGTTATAAATTTGATTACGTTAAATGATTACGTATGGATATGTACAGCTTACTGAATATGTTGAGCTGTGATCAAGGTTGCCACTAGAATATTAGGACGACACAAAAAATGGGATGAGTACAAGCCTATGTTTGATTTATGTTTATCCTTGAAGGATATAATCAATGGCGAAAAAAAATGTGGCAAAAAGGTTTAAAAGTCACGAATCTCAAACCTCTTTTTTTGTCTTGGAGCAGAAAACTCTGAATAATTTCTTTTAACGGAGTTGCCACAATGACAATAGTTTATCTTCGTTAGTTTTTTTTACTTTAAACCAGGACACTTTCAATTAAGTTAAAATAAATTATTCGATGGCAAAAGAAGTTGGGAGAACCACTCCCAAATACCAATCAGAAAAGTACTTATTTAAAAGCACTAATTCACACTGTGTGAGTATGCACATATTCGACTGAATGATTCTGAGAAAGTAAGCATTACAATGTCGATGAAAGAATACTTGGAGACAAAATTCAGGCTAAAAAGAAATTAAGAATTCAGATTTAGCTTCTAAAATCCAAATTTTAAAACCCTTGGTTCTAAGACACCAGAAAACCCATCTTCGCCTATTATACACTTTAAAGTTCTTTTCTACTTTTTTTTTCTTAAGTACAGGATCAATTTTTTTTATTTGGTGGCAACCCTGACTACAAATCTTTAAGCTTTCACCTCTTTTATATTTAGAGACTAGAGAAAAAAGCATTATATTAACTCTTTTTTGCCGTCTCTAAAGAAACAATCTTTTTACTATTAGTCTCTTCATGGCGGAACTTCAGCTCTTGCTAACTAGCCTAACTAAGCCAGCCTGATTAAAAAAGAAAAAGGTCTATTTTCTATTTTTACAAGTAGGAAGGAACCAAAAGCTGCGTTTAAAAATTTTCTAAGAGTACAGAATTTGTTACTAGAAGAAAAGTCTCTCATGGTTTTTTTTTTCTCCTTGGAAACAGTAAAAGTAGACAAACAAATAAAAGTAGTATAGGTCAGACTTACATTTGTCGTTCCAGTTACGAACGAGTTTCTTGTTACTTCTTCAACTTCAAACTCTCTATTTACAAGTTTCATTTTATGGCGGGATTCTAAGGGTGCTATTGCTACAGATACATCGCTCCTTTTCACTGTTTTTCCCTCGCTCAGTGACTCTAAAATAAAATATTCATATTCTTGTCACAAAGATAATATATATGACCTAAGTATTTTCTATTAATAACGCTATGTAAGTGCCATGAAAAGTATAACTAATTTACCAGATTTATTAAAGTTTTCTTGATTTTCATCAGCAGCGTGTAGTAAGTGTTAATCATCATCAGGCTCGTAAAAGAAAAAATGTGTCACACCCCAAAGGCTTACTTTAGGCCCGTCTTCTGGCCAATAGTTATACACTTATTAAATATCCCAGCCGAATGCCAGAAAGTCGTGTGGTAATCTAGCTGGCTCGTAACGAAAAGCAGGAGGGGATACGAAGAGGTCACAAGAAAAGATATGGAGGAAGCACAATCTTCAGGACAGGGAGTAAAGTTGAAACTCCTAACAGAGTGGGATGGACAAGGAACGCGCAAATCTGTGCCGCTCTCAACTGGTTTGAAACTATAAGTTTTCAGGAACAGTAGGATTTTGTCCTTGCCTGTTAAAAATTAAGCTTTATGGATAACGAGCTTTCATTATTTTAAAATAATCTTTCATGGTAAATGAGACCAGGGATAATAGTAGTTGTTTTCGACATCTATTTAGCCATGTAGAAAATACTTAAGAAATTTAACAAAACAATACAGTCGATATAAACTGCCACATATCTCCAAAATGCCATTTTTTACTGATTGCACAGGATTTAAATAACCTAAACATACAAAAATCACTTTTGGAATAATTATTATGCTTTAATTTACTAACATTATTCTATTATAAATTGAGCCTATAATTATTTTTACGCAAATGACCGCAATTTTGTAACTAAAAACGACTGAAGATTTACTAGAAATTGAACGAAATCAAGCTTGTTAATAAAAAAAATTCGCGACAAATTAAATTCAGAAAAACGCCCCTCGCGCCCCTCGTATGGCTCTCATCTCATTATTTAATAAGGTATAGAAACTATTAACGACACAAATCAATGAGGGAGGGGCGATACAGACCTTGCTATAAAAAACGACGAAACAAAGAGCGAGGCTGTGGGAGATAAATACACACAGAGAGAAAACACGCAACTGTGGAGACAATTCTTCATGTAATTCCTGAACCTATCATGCAAGTGACATTATGTGGTATCCATTTGATCATGTGACTCTTAGTTGCTGCAAAAACTGGATTTTAGTCGAAACATTCGTTTAGTCTAGCTGGAATACTAAAACAATCTTAAGATCAGACATAAGATCAGACATGTAAAAAAAATAAGTACATCCAAAATTGAAAACTGTGAAACAAAGACGAGAATCAAAACCAGGTGGACATTAATGGTAGTTTGGCAATTTTGATTATGTCTATGGACACTTTAGTTGGTCTAACTTTCAAGATAGATAAAAGTTCGAATAGTGATAATTCCTTTGAGTCAAACAGTGATAATTCACAAAAATATACTGGATATTTCGGTCACATGTGCAGCGACCGTCATCAGCCGAAATTCTGCTGATGACATATTTTTGCTTTGTATTTCAGCAGAGTATTTTTGCTGATAACGGTCACTGCATATGTGACCGCAATATCCAGTATATTTTCATGAAATTCATTTATTGTCATGGAAAGACAGTGTGGTCTTCGAAATTATCTAACTTTTAAGGTATTTTGATCCCAATAGGATTTGAGTTACCAAGGTTCCACCGTTCCTCCATTACTATTATGACCAATACACAGTCACCATTTTCATTTTTAAGATTTTATCATTCCTTAAGTCTTTTTACTACAGTCTCTAAATTTCAGAAACAAAATTTAAAATAAATTTAACATAATTTAAATTTATATGTACTGGCATACCAAGAAAGGTTGCTCCAAAGAAGACTGACAAAAAGGGCACTGCAACACGGCAGCTAGTACTAAGCATACATTATGAATTATTTTTTTATAATTTCCAAGTCGTAAACAAACAATTATAGTTGGTTCTTTCTTCTATTATCATTTTCAATTAAAAGATGCATGGTCCAGAAACATTAAAAGGGGAGAAACGATTTTTATTTATCATAGATTACAACAAAATCGTAAAACATCCAACGGGACAAGGTTCCGAAGACCCATGCCATATTTAGATGTATGAGACCAATATAAGGCAGTTCTTGGCCAGTTCGGTCAAATCCAATGACCTTTAACATAACAGCCGCGATCACTTCTTCCCATGATACAGAAAGAACAGCTTAAAAGGACGATTTCTTTGCTTGAATAAAATAATTGAACTATCTTTAGTAGTAAAACTAAGTACAAATGCAAACCAAATGTTTGAAAAAATATAAATCCAATATTCACAGCGAATGAGAGCAATTGGATGTTTTACCGTAGAGTTTTCAGTTTTTAGTTTTGTAGAAAGAACATGTGCTACAGATCCCAAACAGAGATCTAGTGATTTAGGTGCCTTGACGACCTTCACGCCATGGTTTGCACGTTTCAATAGATCTGAAAAACGAGGTAAGTGAAGATGGAACTGAATGTGAAAAGAAATTAGTAAAACATCGTCATCGTTTTCAAACATAAAAGTTTCGTTCATCAACCTACTAACGACATTTATGAGGCTTTATTTTAAATAAAAGTGAATTCAGTTTGCAGAAGAGAGAAAGAGGAAGCGAGAGTCTCATAGGAAAACGCTTGTATGCTCCATCTTGCATTTACAGTTCGTCGTGGAATTGAACAACTCCCAAAATGAGTTTTATGTCCACGAAGCGACGGCAAAGCGAATTGACTGAAGTTTACTTTTTACGGATCTACTTGTTCAAATATTTTCTTTTTTGATTACCCACTGGACGATTTCCTCTGATAATAAACCATCTACAAAATGGTTAGCTAATCGATATTAGGATACAAATTAACCAAAAGCTGATATAAAACTAAAACGCTCATATGGCAGTTGCTACCAGCAACAAACACTCCATAAGCTAATAAGTTGTAGTCATACCCTTTAAAAACGCAACTGAAACCGAGACAGCCAATCGCCACCCACTTAATTAATATTTCATAAGCCCTCATAATGGATACTGGTATAAACAAAAAAATAGGACCTAACACACGGGAGTCGAATGCAACACGGACACCTGAAACCATAGCTCTACCGGTTAGCCAGGTTAGGCTGAATTCTATCAGCCTTCAGGGTAACTTCACTAGAATCCCCGACCCCCCTCCCCACAGAGGTGAAATCAGATGCACCCCTAAAAATGCACAACTAAGAGCCTAATTGGTACTTCCCACAAAGCTCAGCTGGTACAAGAGTGAATGACGAAGATCTAGGGACCCCTTTATCCTACACCCCCTCCCCCTCATCAAAGAGGTCATACTATACCTGGACCGAAAAGGCTGGATTAGAACGCTAACTCTAAATTTGACTGAGATCCGATGACCCTTCTAGAGGACACTCTAATGGGAAAGAAGTTAGGATCCCCTTTATACCCAGCAGGAGTCAAATAGGTCTTAGACTCAGAGAAGACATCATTATGACAATCCCCATGACTGTTAGTCATTAACAGGTGTAATTGAGACCCAATAACCCGTATTGATAGACATCTTCACGAGTAGATAAGACCATATTCCTCCACCAGACGTCAGATCAGGTCCGAACCTCAAAAAGGAATAATGTGGAAATTAGCTTTCACTTTCCGCCCGGCTCAATTCAAAAACTATTTCACCTGCTCTTCATTCCAAGAATTTATACACCAACCCTTTGTCCTCACAGAGATAAAGACAAGTCTCAACTCGAAATAGGCACAACTATAACACCAGTTCTTACCTCTTATCCAGTTTGATTGATATCGGACAACCCATTCAGGTAAATGTCGTGAAGACATGAATTTAGGAGTCCCCTGTCAACTTTTTTAAATTCTTGATTGATTACATACCCCCCCCCCAACGAAAGTTTTACGACAATTTCTTTTAGTATCTTCCCACGATATTTTGCTGAGATATCGTAACCCCCTCTGATAAATTTCTTACTGCAAAGAATTAAGGGGCACCCTTCTTTCCGCTAAATAGGGTAAGATCCTGACCATTAATAATACAATTATAAATTAGCTCCTACTTCCTACTATGTATTGTTGAAATCCAACAATCCCTTTCAGGTAGGTGGTCTGATGACAGGAACTTAGAAGCCCACCCCCCCCACCCCCTCCCCCACAAAATCATCTCCCTCTTTCATAGAGGTACTATGAACCTTCAAAATGTTTTGGTGTAAAAAATGTAAAATTAAATCCTTTAAATCCTTTCCTATCTAGCCCTCTATAAACTTACACTGTGTGTATTTAAATTATAGGTAGTGGCATACTTATTGAAACTATTTTTAAGATCCTATAATATTTCTTGCAACACCCAATGAACCATTCATATTTTTATTCTACTTATAGATTTAGAATAAACGGTGATAGAGAAAAAATAAAATCCAAATACACGTGAAAACAAGAGAATTGAAAAACTTCTATAAATGAAAGAAACAAATTCCGGTTCTTTAGGGGGAGGGTTCTCACGTAATGAAGCTTGTTATTATTTGTATTAAATTTGTTTAATTTTCCATATTAAAATCTAGACATCCACTACTTTAGTGCAAGGTTGACATAAGATCAATATGATTGAGATGAGAAATGAAGTGTATGGAAGCGTACGATCTATGACAGATGGTTGATGAATGTAATGAAGGAAGACTGCTTTGCAAGTGTTAAAAATTTAGAACGAGTTCTCACGTTGGCGATGAAGCACAAATGTATATTTTGTGATTTGTTTTTTATTTGTTTGTGCTATGAAATGTTCATGTTGTGTTTAGATAATGTTAATTATTCAAAAGTGAATTTGCTTTTCTGGTCTCTATTGTCATGGTCCTAGGTCTTAAAGTGCAATTAAATTTAATTGATTAATACGAGAACAAAAGAATAATAAAGTATAATCGACAGATAAAGGAAAAAGAATGAAATAGAAGAATTAAGAATAATAGAGAAAAATAATATGAAAATAGAAAAAAGGGATAGAGATCCTCCATAGCTGTTGCTGGCACATAGGACGTCAAATCGACGTTTCAGTTGCTGGGTATGTTTCACAGGCACAAGTAGCATGCTTGTCCTCCAGCCTTGCTGCGGCGGGGATCAAACCCCGGGCCGGTATTGCCCAGCAGAGCAAAATGAGAATAGAAGAAAAAAACAAAAGAGAATAGATTAAAAGTGATAGAAATAGTTGTTGTTTGTTTATATTTGCTCGCTTTTGCTTGTTGATGTATTTGCTTGTTGAATGTGAATAAAATTCTTTGTATGCTAATTTGTTTAGTTAAAATTAGAAAATAGAGTAGAAGAGGAATCAAGAAGAATAGGAAAAAATGAAAAAGAAAAAAGAGAAGAATAGAAATGGAACCAAATAATTAAAAAGCAACTATTTCACCTTCACAACTGTTTCTGGTGCATCGATAGCCATTGAAAGTTGTATAATTTATTTTTAAATGTGATTCATATTAGAAGAAAATAAGAAAGAATTTTCCTTTATTTTATAAAAATATAATGATAATAAATTAGATTAGAATCATAGCAAAGCAAATAGAACACAGAAAGAAAAGCAACAAATACTAGAAAAGAATTAAATGATAATAAAATAATTAAATAGACAAAGGAATAAAATAAATAGAATAAAAGGACTATATAAAGAAATAGAATAAAAACAGAATAGAAAAATAACGAAAAAAAACACAGAAAAACAAGAATAAAAATGAGACAAAAACAATGAACAAGTTACTATTTTACCTTCAACAATTGTTTCAGGTACATCTGTAGCCAACAAAAGTACCATAAGGTACCTTTCAATGAGATCTACGTCACCTTCTTTATTCAAGTCTACAAAATTCATTACTGCAGAGTGACCTTCAAATGTTTGAGCTGCAGCGATGCCATCTAGTAATTGAGGCCTGAATACAAAAGCTGATTAACGCTTGCTGTTTTTCAAAAGACAAATAAAAAAGAAATCAAAATTTTCTGTTCAATAAGAAAATGTTTTTTTCTTAAGAAAAAAGAAAATATTGACACATAAGTAGGCCTAAACTTTTCAACCTTCCTCTCATTATAGCCCTAGAAAACAGTATAGAATCCCATTTTTGTCAGAATCACTATTTAAAATTATGGTCAGTCAGTCGGATACCCAAAAGAATCCGTCTCTCTCTCTCTCTCTTTCTCTCTCTCTCTCTCTCTCTGTCTGTTTCTTTCTCTCTCTCTCTCTCTCTCTCTCTCTCTCTCTATCTGGTTAAGCGTTTATCCAGTATTCCCCCCCCCCACCGTTGGTAAATATTAGCAGGTAACTGCTGAACCATCAAATCGACAATCACAAAAAAAGCAGAATAATGTTGTATATACCAGAAAAAAAAACAACCAGCTCTAGAGTCATACGGTTACCATTAACCTAGACCCTGTGAGTACACAGAAGGAAGGCTGCACCCCCACCCAACCTATATTTTGAGGTTTTTAAAAATCCATCAGATTGTACGCTTAATAATTTGTATATGTACCTGCAATACATTAAAGAAGTCTCATTATAAAAATGCAAACAAAATAACTTTTTCCAAGCAGGTGCCTGGCGAAAAAAAAAATATTCCTGCCAACAAAATTGCAAGCATTGCTATATTACAAGCAAGTAAAAACACTATAAAGAGATCATTTAGAAAACTATGCATAACGCTATTATTGATAAAGAGACATATAATATCTCATAAAAATGATTGACAGAGAAAGAAAGTTCTCAAAAATATTTAATCCTTACTCGCAAATTTTAGCAGATTAGAGCCATTCTATTTGGAATGAAAAAAAAAGAAATACACAGAGGAAAGATTTATTAAAAGTTTGCGACCCAGGCAATGACACGTGAGGCCGTATCCTCAAAAGCAAACATTTGAAAAACCTCTTCCCTGTTTTATGTTTATCGTGAGATATAATAAAAATGAAAAAAAAATTACAATAATAAATTTACTTAGATCAAAGTTATGCGTGGAGACAAGTGAAGACTTTTCCATAAGGACAGAATTTGAAGCTCCTATTCCTTATAAATTATACAAGATAAAACTTCTTATTTTCTTAATAAAGTATTATTGGAACTTAAAACATGAAATCAAACAACCGAAGGTGCTTGCCACCACCCTCAGCTCTTTAAGTGAATTACGTTATAATCAGAATTCCCCCTTCCTTGAATAAAAAATAATTTAGAAACATTTAAGGTATATATTTAATTCATCGCTTAAATCCGTACACTTTCTACCCATAATCACTTGTAATATTTTCTGTTAAGGATTATTCCATCCGGATCCAAATAACAAGTATTACATATAATAACATATGCAAGGTTATAAATATGTTTATTGTATTTAAGAAATCTATTTCAGCACTATATACGTCCAAAAATTCGAAACTCGACGTGGAAGTATGCAGGGAGGGAGAACCTCCCCCCTAAAGAATTTAGAATAGTTTTTGAATTTTAGCTACAATTTACAGTACGTTTCATATGATTGACATGTTTTTCGTGGTCTTTGAATCCAAAATGGGACACTTGGAACATACCCCATACAAAAGCTTCAAATAAGCGTATATTCTAACTTTAAAATTTAGCCTGATGAAGTCTCCTTGATCCAGCCTCCTTTCAGTGAGGAAGATTTAAACAGCACTGCACATTACACTTCTGACTGGCTTGTCGGATTGGGAAAAAACTTTCTTCTGACCCTCTAAATATCCTGCTATGACCTATTCAAATATAATCTTACCAACATGAAAAATCAATTCTTCAGCTTTGAAAACAGAACGTAACAGAATATCAGCAGATATAACTGCATTTTTAACCAGGTGACGTGAAATTCGGCTTCTAAATCGAAATTAGAATACTCAAAGCAAAATTAAGACCAAACAAAATCGAAACCAAATAAATTTAGTAGCTTAAAACACAAAAATTTTACATAGAAAACATTTTTTGCTTCATTTTTTTCTATAAAAGGAAACAAAATTCTCCTATACAGCCATTTTCTGCAGTTTTTTTTATTATTAAATTACTGAAAGTAGTACTGTTAAGTATTTAAATAAATTAAATATACAAGTACTTGATCATTAATATATATATATATATATATATATATATATATATATATATATATATATATATATATATATATATATATATATATATATATATATATATATATATATATATATATATATATATATATATATATATATATATATATATATATATATATATATATATATATATATATATATATATATATATATATATATATATATATATATATATATAAAAGTACTAACACTTATCAAAAGTACTAACTGTTTTTATAAAAAGGGCCTGCACTTTCACCAAAAAAAAAAAATTTATTTTCCTTTATACAAGAAGATGGAATAGAATTATTCCCCCCCCCCCTAATAATAAACCAGGAATCCCCCTCAAGAAAACACGGAGGCAAAGGGGGGAGGGGGTCCACGCCACCTTCCAAAATTTTCCGGAACTTGTCTTCTGCTCTTGATATATTCCTTTTAGGGGTTACACCAATTTCTTCACAAAAAAAAAATATATGCCAGATTGAAAAAATTGAAATTTGTAGCTGATTCAGGAAATGCAACTGTTATTTCGAATGTAAATATCAAATTTCATTCTGAAAACAAATTTATGGGAATTTCGAAAAATAGCCTGAAGCCCCTCAAAAATGGCGTCTAGTCAAAACAAAAGTACACCATTGTCGAAAACTCCGTACAGAAATCTTACAGTCACCCACCTTGAACAAGGAAAATCAATTTTTGGCAGATGTAGCAGTGATGTCCTTTTTTTTATTTTTATTTTCTTCACTGCTAGCAGGGCACTGGAACATTATAGAGAGCTGTTTCAGGGCTCATTTGAGAGAAGTTGCAATATCTAGTGTCTTTTATAGTTAACAAAAGATAATGTCGTAATAAATACAGTTTTTGAACAAAAATTGCATCTTCATATACAAGCTGAAATAACACACATACCATCTGACAAGGGATATGACATCATAATTAATTAACTCTGTTACCTGATTTGCTGAAATGTTGTCAAGTATATTTTTTAAATGACACTATATTTGGTAGATATAACAATAAATGACGCCACATTAAAACCGCTACCGAGACTGTGAAAAATATTGGTGAAGCGGGAAGTTTAAGTTCTCCCAAAACGTTTTCTAAAGTTAGCTTTCATAGCTTTCAAAGTTAGCTGATCAATAGTTGGAAGATAAATTAATTGACCAGTTTCATTCCTTCGATAGTCTTCCAAATAGTCTTCGATTGGCAGATCGAGTTCATCCGGAGTTTCAAAGTATCTTTTCCAGTATCTTTTCCAACCCTCTTCAATTCTCATGATTCTGAGTAGCTCAGCATATTCCCCGTTCTTACTCATTCTCTTTATCGCATATATCATGTAATTGATACATTTATGACAAAGACTGGAAATGTTATCACTGTAAACACTATAATCACTGATTATCAAAATTTTCAATTCTTCGCGTAATTGGTTGCGCTCTTTCCAAGCGATTCCAAGTCGCTTCTTGAGATGTTTGATTTCAGCAATAAGTGCTTCCTGAGTATCTTGGCCATTAACGCTGCCTCCGTTCAACTCTTCTCCTTTTCTACTTCCATTCCCACTCGAAGAAGCTCCGAAAATTTTTCTTCTCTGAATTAATTTTTCTTCTCTGAAATGGTTTTGCTCTTTCATAGCGATTCCAAGTCGCTTCTTGAGATGTTCAATTTTAGCAATAAGGGCTTCCTTATTATCTGTGAAAGTACTTGTGTTCACCTTTGGCCTTTCTCTACCATTGTTAAAGTCTGGTCTTTTGCTGGTTCCTGACTCACCACCTCCAGTCTCTTTGTCGCTAATGCTGCTTCTGTTCATCCGTTCTCCTTCTTCGATATTAAAATATGGCCTTATGGTCTGTATTAAAATATGGTCTGTATTAAAATATGGCCTTACTCTGACATTATCAAAGTCTGGTCCTTCACTATGTCTCCTAGACCCTGACTCTCTGTCAATAATTTCAGGTGGGGAGTTATTTGGAATGTTGAGTTCTTTCTCTTCTTTTATATATGATTTTACGTCAGTTCTTTGTGTTTTTGGAATTGATACCTTTGGTGCAGTAACATATGTTTCAGGAACTTGAAGGGTATCAACGAGAACAATAGGCATAGGTATATCAGCAATGGAATCGACGAGTATTGCCATATTAGACGGTATTCCGGAGTATAATACTTGGCGAATAGATGCTTCAGCCAGTTGAATAACTTCTTCCTTTTCTTCATTAGTACATGTGGCTGAAGCCCCAATGGCAAGATTCTTAGTAATCATGTTGATACTTTTTTCCAATAAGTGATTTTGCATGGGAAATCACAATTTATATATTGAAAATGACGTCATGTTTGTTGCCCAGCTATGACGTTTATGTAAGAAATGATGCTACTCTTTATGTGCAACTATGATGTTTATATAATTTTAAATGGATTTATAACTAAAACGACGTCATACTGAAAATACTGCCATGATGCATGGAAAAGCAGAATTTTTATTTGTTCTCTGCTGTGATTGAGCTCTTTCAAAGCAATTCCAAGTCGCTTTTGTAGGTGCTCAATTTCAGTAATAAGTGCTTCCTTAGTAACTGTGAAATCGCTTGTGTTATCATGGTCATTATCACTTCCTTCGTTCATCTGTTCTCCTTTTCCTATACTGAAATATGGCCTTCCTCTGCCATTCTTTAGTGTTAGCCTTGTACTGCCTCTGCTGAATTCTGACCACACCCGCCAACTAGTTTCTTTGTCGCTAACACTGCCTCTGTTCATTCATTCTCCTTTTCTGCAATCAAAATATGCCTTTGCTCTGTCAATATTAAAATCTATCTTTTCACTGTCTCTGCTGAGCCTTGAATATCTACGATACAAAAATATGGCCTTCCTCTATCAATGTTCATATGTAGTATTTCACTTCCTCTGCAAACCCTAAACTTGGTTGGCCTCTAGTTTCTTTGTCACTAATATTGCATCCGTTCATCCATTGTGTTTTTGTTTATGTATTTATATGTGTACTTTTTCTGCCATTGTTGAAGTCAGGCCTTATACTGCCTCTGCTGAACCATGACCATCCTCGCCCTGTAGTCTCTTCGTCATTATTAGTGCTCCCGTTCATACGTTCTCTTTCTCTGCTATTAAAATATTGCCTTGCTCTTTCAATGTTACATCTGGCCTTTCGCTACCCCTGTTATTTAAGTATGGCCTTTCTCTGTCATTGTAGAGTCAGGCCTTCTGTCGAACCCCACCGTCTTCAATCTCTAGCTATTTTTCGCTAACGCTGCTATTTTTTATCTGTTCTCCTTCCCCAATATTATGATACGACTTTCCTCTACTAATGTTAAAATCTAGAATTTCACTGAATCTGATAAATGCTGGGTCGGTCGAAAACAGGAATGGCCACCCTGTGTCATGTTAGAAACAGGTTTGATGCGGCCAAGCCGCTTTTAAAACAAAAATGAATTCTTGTCGAAAAGGGGCATGTTTAAGAGCTGACGTCACAAGACTTGTTTTGTTTCTCAAGCTAATACGAAGGTGATGACATGCCAATTCTAAACAAAAAAGGACTCTATCGAAATGTGGTACGTTTAGGCAATATGTCAAAAACTGGTTTTTGTTCTATAAGCTAATATGAAACCAGTGGCAAAAGTTCACTTGCATTAAATAATTATAGGTCTGCTGGAATTCAGTGGTAGAATAAGTACTTTGAAATAAAGATGGCAGTGAGAGATAAACCCCTTTTTAAAAAATGATGTATTTTTAACTTAGGATTTATAAATGCCTACTTCTAAGGTTTCGAATGTACAAAAATAAAAGTGGACATTTTATTTGCAAATATACTTGTTTCCTTTATGTATAAATTAAATTTTTTGGAAGGAGATTGTATAAAACATTTAGTTGGAATTTTTTGATGGTTTTCGTTCAAATAGGAAATTTTGTTTATCACTGGTATCATATCAAGTGGGACTCTTGTTAAAACGGATTTAAATGGCCATATTCATTGGAAAGAGGGGATTCTAACCCTCTAAATAGCTCCCTCTGGAACTATTGATTTATCTTTATATCCTTTCACTCTATACCTTCAACTCTGCTTCTACTTAGCCTTTTGTGTCATTCCTATCTAGTATTCATTGATATAGAAAAAAAACTACAAGAAACGTTGAATCGATAAATACTTTATTTTAAATAAGAGATTATTTTATAAAATACATGGTTGTTTCTTCTTCCACTGTCAAATCCACAGACACTTTGAGGGTCTGTTCGGTTGTTGTCGGGTAAACTTCGAAAGGTTAAATTTTCATCGTTTTTTTTTCTTCTTTCTTTTTTGTTTAGCACTGAGGACGACCCGAGGGAGGTTCTTATAGAAATATTTACTTGTTTCTTCGTCATCATGGTTTGCCACTGGCTGACAAAATCCTTGTTTTCTCACCTGTTTTGATTTTATTTTTAATTTTATTATTTTCTTTCCTCTCTGAGTTTCATATGTCATGTTTAGCCAGTGTGGTCTTAGAATGTATTTAAATATCAAGTATTTCGTGCTAGTGATCTGTAAGGAAAGAGCGACTCGGTCCAACGACAATCAAAATAAAAAACGAAATTTATTCCTCAAAATTTGCGGGCCTGATGAAATTCACCTGATTTTTGACAATAGAGGAAACAGCATCGAAATGTAAAGCACGTTAATATTCAGCATATTAGAGAGCCCAAGTGTAGAAGTTTTTAACTCCTATTTTTTGTACAAAATCTTGAATTTTGTATTTTTTACTAGAAGAGATACGGGTTTATATGTTTCAATCCGCATGCCCAATTAAAGCAAACCAAAACCTAGAAAATTAGAAGAGGGCTTGTTTGATCGTGAATCATAAATATTAGTGACCTTTGAGAGTAACCAAAAATTGGAGGGTAGCTAGCATTTGTTCCACGCCTCTTTCTACCCATATAATAACAGATCAAAATTTGGCATTATTAATTTGATTCAAACAGTAGAAAGGTCCAATAATTTATCTTTTGGGAGGAAATGATCCCTTATAGTCCCAGAAGAAGGAACTACAAGTTACGCAGTTTGCCCATCGTTCACATATAGTATTTCTTATCGCAGAATATGAAAAAAATTATCATGGGAAGCGGACCTTTTTTTGTGGGAGGGGGGTCCTTGAGCGGTACGAAGACCTTCCGGGGGAATAATTTTCCATGGTAAGATTCAGGGAAATTTCTGTGGCAAATTTTACACAAAAAACGGGAAAGGATTTCTTGTGAAAATTTTAAAAATAATCAGAAATTCTATTTATAAAACCAAGATTTAAGCTTAAGAGAAACAAGAGCCATTTTAAATATGAGTGGAGCTGCTCCTTTCTCAACTCTTGCTCTTTAAGCTAGTTAGTTTTCGTTATCGTTCTGACTCGTTCCCTTAGGAATGAGGCATAGAACACAAGGGCTGTTGAATTTGAAGCACTTTTAAATAACCTGCTTTTTAGAGTAAAGAGCGAGAATTAAGGATGAGGCTGTAACGGAATAACTTCTGTTGATTTTAAGTTTAAACCTTGCTCTTTACTTTCAGTTGAAAAAATTTGTCTTTTTATTTGTTTATTCAATAAAATCAACCGGTTACTGACGCCAAATTATAATGTGAAGTGGTGTGGAGTCCAAAATTTGAAGGTATAGTACCTGAGCCGTCAATCGGGCCACATGATTAAATTTCCTTTTTGAGATGCTTAAGATGAAAAGCAATCGTAGGTGGGGGGGGGGTGTGAATAAGCTGAGGAAACGACTCGATGAACATAACTTTATATCTTTCTCTTTTTAATAGCTGCAGTATGGCAGGTATTGTGAAAAACTGTAAAAAAGTTTAATTTTTGTTATAACCCTAAGTAGGACTTTGTTTTCGAATCATTAGTAAAGATTGGAACATTTAGAGGGTGTTATATTCGTTATTTTATGACAACTCTAAATAAAGTATTTACTATGATATTAAATTATATAATAGTTGAAAACTGACTTTTGGAAGAGGAAGTAATGAGCTTTAAAACCAAAATATTTGTCATCGTAATTTTGAATAAAGTAAAAAAAAAACTAAATAGAATATAAGGTATGCCTAAATACAATATAACGAAGTGAATTTTTGAATGAAATAAAGGACGGTTATCAAAATATAAATGAGCTGGGATTGTTCTACAAATGAAAAGAGTCATAGTTACAAACCTCTAAGGTATTTATGCTAGTTTAATTTTTCCATTAAGACTTTTTGTTATTTGTATCGGTTTAAAAAAATAAAATTCGTGGTTTGTTTTGGAGGAGAATCAATTATCAGAACATTTGTAATCGTAATTATTCTCAAATTCTCAACGTTACAACTATAATCTTCTCAACACATTTTTGGCATTTAATATATTAGATTGTTTTCAATTGTTGAAGTTCTTGTACTAGCTTAGTTAAAGAAGTTTTGCTCTGTTATTCTGAGAGTTAATAAAATAGAAAAATCATTTATAAAAATAAGAACGAGTCATTTATAGATTTTAATTGTGAAGCTAAAACCTCACTTATCCTTTGTCACAGCTGTTTTAAAGCTATCTTTAGCAATTTGGTATTTTATAACATAAAAACAATAGGTTCGAATCATTATACTCTTTTAGCTGATTTATAGCTTTATTGTTGCTGTTATCAACTAGTTTCTAAAGTTAATTTCATCCAAAGAGCATGTCCCTGCTTGTTTATTTTCTTCATAAATTATTTATTTATTTAACACTAAAATATAGAAAATTGTGCTGAGAATATTTGAAAGTCGGAAAATATCGATTGGAGTAGTAATAATACGAAAAGATTTGTGTCTGCTTTGCCTATTCAGTCATAACTATGTATTTTTAATTTAAAGGAATAATGTTAAGAGAAATAAGTACGTGATAAAAATAAATATTCAGTTTTTTTTGAACACGTATTTTGGAACATCTAAAATTTGGCATCCATCGTCATTACCTTATAAAACGGCTATTTTTATTGAATGCAACAAATTTTTTGTCAGATGTAAATTTTATTAAATACTGGGGATATACAAAAATATATTTTCTTTTTAATTTCCACAATGTGACAAGAATTAAAACGTAAAAATATGCAATACATTGCTTTGTTTCAACCTATGATTCCTAATGTGAATGTGTTCCAAAAAAGTATTTATATTTGAAAAATAACCCTTATAGATGGCATCTTTTACAAAGCATGAAACCAACCTATTTAATTGAACGAATTTACTTTTATTAAGATGAAAAATATATTTATTTTGAACCTATAATTACCTAATTTGATTATCCGTTTTGAAATTTCATATTTAACATAATAAGTCAAAACTGAAATAGAGATTTAAACATAATAAAAAGGCCAAAAAAACGCCACAGCTTCTTTAAAGTCCTTTGCTAAGCAAAGGAAATTATTAAAGAAATTTACAACTTATAAAATTTAAGATTATAATATTTCACTAACATCCTTCAAAACATTTAGACATTATTATGCATTATTTCGTTCTTCATTCATTATTTCCAGTAATCTTCTAGGATCTTTCTGAATCCCTATGTCCTGAAAATATTGTTATTAATTTATTAGTTGCTTCAATAGTACAAGAAACTAAATATAGTATAAGGTAAAAGTCTGAATACAATAGAACGAAGTGGATTTCTGAATGAAATAAACAACGGTCATCAAAAAATAAATGAACAGGGATTGGTCTGCAAATGAAAAGGGTCATGGTTACAAATCTCTAACCTCTTTATGGTAGTTTGTTTTTTCCAATAGGACTTTTTGTTATTCGTATCTGTTTTAAACAATAAAATTTGTGGTTCATTTTGAAGGAGGATCAATTACCAAAACATTTGTAATTATAATTATTCTCAAATTTTCTATTGCTCTTTAGCCCAAGCAACGAATCTATAACTATCTAAAAAAAATTAACTACTGATGTTTTCGTATGCTTGTACTTAGGCAAAGACAGAGCTTTAATGGAAACCAAAACCCTCTCTCCCCAAAATATACATTTTATTTTGCAGAATGTTTGTGAAGTAACCCATAGACAACAAAGACTAAATAGTAAAGTGGCGATCTAAAAGGGTTCTGTTTATTGTTTTTTTTTTCTACTAAGATGTATTTTGGCATAAGGTTGTATAGACAGAAATTCTCATAACCCAGATTATCATTTTATTTTTTTTAACGTAAAATACAACTAATTTGAAATTTACTAAATGTAATAAAAAAATTAAATACTCTAACAAATGAGCAAAATAAAACATTTTTTCTTATTGCTGTTTACTATTATCTTCCTATCGAAGTTCCTAAATCAAAAATGTTTTAATACTGCGTCATATGTTTCCATAATATTATACGGATTTCATTGAGGGGGATAACGCAAAAATATACTGAGATCTTGTGCCATTGACAGGGAAAGTTAGAGTAACTCAATAGCTGTTTTGTAGCCGCTTCTCTCTGTTGTAAAATTGTGTTTAATCTCATTGCCTCTGTTTCACATTTTCATGCCAAAAAAATTATTCCTTAATGTTTAACATTATAAGAGTGTGGATGACTATATCTTAACCAAAGTGCTATATCTAATCTAATCTTAAAGTACGAAGGACATCAAACTTAAAGCTTTTTTTCCTCCCCGGTTCCATCTTAGGTCTAATTAGTGATTTCCTTGGGCGGTTCCTTGGGTCTTAGGCAGCTTCCTTGGATGCAATATAATTATTTCTACGGTGTCCTTTGGGTTGTTATAACATTATCAAGGTTAGAATCCCTGCTTAAAGCATCACCAAACAATGTATTTTTGAGTAAATTAAGTCTTTTTCAAATGAAAGCATTATTACGAGAATTTTTCAAGAGGAATCGTCCGCAAGAAATTTTAAGGGGGGGGATTTCAGAGCGGATATAATTGTCCGGAGGGAATTTTACGGGGGGAGGGGTGGTAGTTTACATGGCATAAATTTTCAAGAACAAGTTTCCCTTGAATTAAGTGAATTTTTCATGAAGAGAAAACCAGATTTAACGGCATTATTTGAAAAATGATCAGAAACTTAATAAAAAAAAAGTAAGGAGCAGCCCTAAACTGAAAACAACGGGAAATTACTTCATATATAAGTGAGTTTGACTATTTGTCCCAACTTCCTAAGAGCGACTCCTGAAACCCAAAGGGTAAGGTAAAATAAGATAAAAGATGTGGCACTAGAACCTTAAGGTCCAACCCGGTGGTGCTGATCTACATATCAAGGCCTTTTAGCCAGAAAGTGCAAGGGGGGATGAAGGCCAGCCATCCTGTGCTTTCGCACACCTTTCCTGTTTACCTTCCCCAGATTTTTCCAGGTACCCATTTGGAGCTTCGTCAACTCTGACTGAGCTTACAGAGTCACGCCACTAAACCCCGTCCCAGACCAAATAATTGGATACACTTGGATTGGAACCCTTACCCTCTCGGACAAAGAATCCTAAATTCTAAATAGGAAAATTACGGACACCTAAATAATCGAGCATTTCATTTGTGTTTTTTGCAAACTGTCAGTGAGAACTGCAGCCCAGAGAATATTTATGGCACTTGGGGTGGTTGCAACTTGACCGAGAGGTATCTTACTGCTCTGTCTTCGGGTATTATTATTGTGTTTGAAAAAGTATATGATGCCTGCAAACAATTTTTGCTCAGAGCAGGAAAGACCATTCCTTGGCCCAACAGTGCTACCTGGGTTTTGTTGGGGTGATATGAAAATTACCGACACCTTAATAATCGAGAATTTCATTTGTGATTTTTTTTGCAAACTGTCAGTGAGAACTAGGGCCTAGAGAATATTTATGGCGCTTGGGTCGGTTGCAACTTGACCAAGAGGTATCTTACTGCTCTGACTTTGGGTCTTATTATTGTGTTTGAAAAAGTATGTGATGCATGCAAACAATTTCTGCTCAGAGCAGGAAAGACCCTTCCTTGGCCCAACAGTGCTACCTGGGTTTTGTTGGGGTGATATGAAAAAATGGGCAAAAATTTACCGACAACTAAATATTCGAGTATCTCATTTGCGGTATTTTTCAAACTGTCAGTGAGAACTGCGGCCAAGAAAACATTTATGGTGCTTGGGTCGGTTTCAACTTGAACAAGAGGTATCCTAATGCTCTGTTTTTGCGTATTATTATTGTGTTTGAAAATGTATGTGATGTGTGCAAAAAATTTTTGCTCAGAGCAGGAAAGACCCTCCCTTGGCCCACTAGTGCTACCTGGGTTCTGTTGGGGTGATATGAAAAAATGGGCAAAAATTTACCGACAACTAGATAATCGAGCATTTCATTTGTGGTATTTTTCAAACTGTCAGTGAGAACTGCGCCCTAGAGAATATTTATAGCGGTTGGGTCGGTTGTAACTTGACCAAGATGTATCTTACTACCTTGTTTTTGGTACTATTGTGTTTGAAAAAGTATATGATGCGTGCAAACGATTTTTGATAATAGCAGGAAAGACCCTTCCTTGGCCCACTAGTGCTACTTGGGTTTTGTTGGGGTAACATGAGAAAATGGGCTAAAATTTACCACCAACTAAATAATCGAGCATTTTATTTGTGGTTTTTTGCAAACTGTCAGTGAGAATTGCGGCCTAGAGAATATTTATGGTGCTTGGGTAGGTTGCAACTTGACCAAGAGGTATGTTTCTGCTCTGTCTTTTGGTATTATTATTGTATTTGAAAAAGTATGTGATACGTGCAAACAATTTTTGCTCAGAGCAGGAAAGACCCTTCCTTGGTTCAACAGTGCTACCTGGGTTTTGTTGGGATGATATGAGTATTACCGACACCTAAATAATCGAGCATTTAATTTGTGTTTTTTGCAAACTGTCAGTGAGAACTGCCGCCTAGAGAATATTTATGGCACTTTGTTGGTTGCAACTTGACCAAGATGTATTTTACTGCTCTGTCTTTGGTTACTATTATTGTGTTTGAAAAAGTATGTGACGTGTGCAAAAAATTTTTGCTCAGATAAGGAAAGACCATTCCTTGGCCCAACAGTGCTACCTGGGTTTTGTTGGGGTGATATAAAAATTACCGACACCTAAATAATCGAGCATTTCATTTGTGTTTTTTTGCAAACTATCAGTGAGAACTGCGGCCTAGAGAATATTTATGGCACTTTGGTCGGTTTCAACTTGACCAAGAAGTATCTTACTGCTCTGTTTTTGCGTATTATTAGTGTTGGAAAAAGTATGTGATGTGTGCAAACAATTTTTGCTCAGAGCAAGAAAAACTCCTCCTTGGCCCACTACTGCTACCTGGGTTTTGTTGGGGTGAAATGAAAAAATGGGCAAAAATTTACCGACAACTAGATAATCGAGCATTTCATTTGGGGTATTTTTCAAACTATCATTGAGAACTGTGGCCTAGAGAATATTTACGGCGCTTGGGTTGATTGCAACCCGACCAAGAGGTATCTTACTGCCTTGTTTTTGGTACTATTGTGTTTGAAAAAGTATGTGATGCGTGCAAACAATTTTTGCTGAGAGCAGGAAAGACCCTTAATTGTCCCACTAGTGCTGCCTGGGATTTGTAGGGGTCATAGGAAAAAATGGGCAAAAATTTACCGACAACTAGATAATTGAGCATTTCATTTGTGGTATTTTTAAAACTGTCAGTGAGAACTGTGGCCTAGAGAATATTTATGGCGCTTGGGTTGGTTGCAACTTGACCAAAAGGCATCTTACTTTCTTGTTTTTGGTACTATTGTGTTTGAAAAAGTATGTGATGCATGCAAACAATTTTTGCTCAGAGCAGGAAAGACCCTTCCTTGGCCCACTAGTGCTACCTGAGTTTTGTTGGGGTAATATGAAAAAAAGGGTAAAAATTTACCGACAACTAAATAATTGAGCATTTCATTTGTAGTTTTTTGCAAAATGTCAGTGAGAACTGCAGCCTAGAGAATATTTATGGCACTTGGGTCGGTTGCAACTTGACCAAGAGGTATCCTACTGCTCTGTCTTTGGGTATTATTATTGTGTTTGAAAAAGTATGTGATGTGTGCAAAAAATTTTTGCTCAGAGCAGGAAAGACCCTTCCTTGGCACCACTAGTGCTACCTGGGTTTTGTTGGGGTGATATGCAAAAATGGGCAAAAACTTACCGACAACTAAATAATCGAGCATTTGATTTGTGGTATTTTTCAAAATGTCAGTGAGAACAGCGGACTAGAGAATATCTATGGCGCTTGGGTCGGTTACAACTTGACCAAAAGGTGTCTTACTGCTCTGTCTTTGGGTATTATTATTGTGTTTGAAAAAGTATGTGATGCGTGCAAATAATTTTTGCTCATAGCAGGAAATACCCCTCTTTGGCCCACTAGTGCTACCTGGGTTTTGTTGGGGTGATATGAAAAATGGGCAACAATTTTACCGACAACTAAATAATTGAGTATTTCATTTGTGGTATTTTTCAAACTGTCAGTGAGAACTGCGGCCTAGAGAATAATTATGGCGCTTGGGTCAGTTGAAACTTGACCAAGAGGTATCTAATGCTCTGTTTTTGGGTATTATTATTGTGTTTGATAAAGTATGTGATGCGTGCAAACAATTTTTGCTCAGAGTAGAAAGACCCTTCTTTGGACTATTTGGACAGCTACCTGGGTTTTGTTGGGGTGATATGAAAAAATGGGCTAAAATTTACCGACAACTAAATAATCGAACATTTCAATTGTGGTTTTTTGCAAACTGTCAGTGAGAACTTGACCAAGAGGTATCTAATGCTCTGTTTTTGGGTATCATTATTGTGTTTGATAAAGTATGTGATGCGTGCAAACAATTTTTGCTCAGAGTAGAAAGACCCTTCTTTGGACTATTTGGACAGCTACCTGGGTTTTGTTGGGTTGATATGAAAAAATGGGCTAAAATTTACCGACAAATAAATAATCGAACATTTCAATTGTGGTTTTTTTCAAACTGTCAGTGAGAACTGCGGCCTACAGAATATTTATGACGCTTGGGTCGGTTGCAACTTGACCAAGAGGTATCTTACTGCTCTCTTGTTGGTATTATTGAGTTTTAAAAAAGTATATGATGCATGCAAACAATTTTTGCACAGAGCTGGAAAGACCCGTTCTTGGCCCACTAGTGCTACCTGGGTTTTGTTGGGATGATATGAGAAAATGGGCTAAACTTTACTAACAACTAAGTAATCGAGAATTTAAATTTTACCGACAACTAAATATTCTTCAATGGCTTATATAACTTTTTGCTACTGTATATTGCCTTTAAAGTACTTTGGACAAACTAGGCAGACGATTCAATAATAAAGAGATTCAGTGTGCTTAGCCGGAGTGGTGTCAGATATAAATAAAAGTACAAAGTTGTTAACTAATGAAAACCCATTTGGCAATAGTATAGAAAAAAGAAGTTTTGGTTCGAGAATGATTATATTTTAAATTAATCCTTACTTTGATTATTATTTTCTCAGTATAAAATTCATATCTAACATCACCCTAATGTCACTTCCCCACCACGTTGAGGCGACACTGATTGTGCTTTTGATTTTATTTATTTTGTGAAGTATATAAGTATTATTTAACAAAATACGCATTACATAGTTATACATTTAAATAAAATCAATACTACAAGGGAAGGCCCACCACCACAACTACCAAGCTGTAAGCAATAAAACCGTAATCAAACTGTAAGCAATAAAAATAAAAATAATGACCCTTTGATATTCAGCTTAGGCATTCCTTTTGAATAAGATATAAACGAAATTTTTTTTTGTCAGTTTCTTTTTTGGTCGTTACCGTTGTTAATTTTCAGCTCATGACAGCTTTGGGTAAAAAAGGAGACAAATGAAGAATTAGAAAACTATAATGTTTGAGAAAATTGAATCAACCGTTCTAAACCACAGTTGAAAAAAAGTGGAAGATAACAAAATTTGGCAATATTCTAAAGTAATGAACCATTATTGCAACTTAACATAAGTTCAATTCTTTGATTCTGTTTTCTAATTTTTACTTCTTATTTCATTTCCCTTTCAGTTTTAAAAAAAAATTATGATAATAATTGTAAAATCATCTTGATTTCTGGAATAAAAATACTATATCATGCGAATAAAATATATTTCTAGAGTAAAAAATTTAGTTTTTTGCCTAATACAGTTTGTATGTTCCCTGTATGTTTTGCAATATTAATCTCACCTCGCTCACTTCCCAGAATATTTGAATAGTTTCATAATGCAGCGAATAATTTCATAATACAGTAAAATCTACAACAAATAAAGACAAACTGAAAATAAATAGCCAATACATACAAACTGTCGATTAGAAAAGCACCTAGAAACTACAAACTAAAAAGCTCTTAATAACCATGCAAAAAGAAAAATCGAGAAGAGAGGGAGGAGAGTGAGGAGGAGGAGAGAAAAGTAGATATTACTTCATCTCATGATGAAGTCATGGAGAATCAATTATATGAAAACAAATTTAGTAGCTTTAGCAGTTGATTTCAATCTTTATTATGACCCAAGCACCTATAATATAAAACACACAAGAAGCAAAGCAAAGCCCATGAGGTAGCATTAACGCTTGCAAAGGGAAAGCACATTCGGGCTAAGAGGGTAATAGTACATCTTGCTTCTTCTAGATTAAGCTGTCTATAGAGGGGTTCAAGTTCAAGTTCTTTATTAATCAATAAAAACTTTTTGACAAAACTATCAAATTAATTACCCACAGTGAGAATAACTCGTGTGTGGGTTTATATACACTCAACAATAAATAACTAATACTATCTCCAGATACCGTAATAAAAAGATTGCTCTTCAACTCTCCATACGGTAACAACAAACAAAAACCACAAAAAAATCAAAGTAACCAAATAAATAAAATGAAATGAGGAGCATCCATCCCCAAAAAATAAATCAAATTAATAATTACTGATTAAATGATTCATTAATCTAATTTTATTATTAACCAATGAATCATTCAAATCTATAAAACTATGAAATTTATTCCAATTATATATAATACTATGCCTTGGTGAAAAATGGGACCTTTCAGATTTTATTAAAGCCTGACGGACAACAGATCTGCCACGGGTCCAATATGTATGCAAAACCTGATTATCATCCTGAAAAAAATTATTATGCAAATAAAAATACTCAGGCTATTAATTAAATAATAGTATATTAATAATCATAATTAAAAAATAGTATGTGGAATGGTCAGAGACAAGAGAAAGTGAAGTTTTATAAATCGCAGGAGCCTAACCATGCAATTGAAAAAAAAGGAGCACATGAAACAATTTAGAGTGATGGAGTGTATACATTTCAATACGAATTTGAATAATCGCTCCGACTAAAGGCGTTTATAGTTTCATTTCTTATCTTGAACCTTGAACGTGTTTAATCATATAAAGAACAGAATGGAAAGAAGAGAAAAGATCCAGTGGAAGGATATTTAAAATTTGATTCATACTTTTTGTTGACGATTTACCAAGGTAAGAAAACGGGCTAGGAAGGCAATTTCTCAATAAATATAGAGCATTATTTTTTTGTCTTTGAAGAGGAAGAATATGAGTTTTAGAAGTATTAAAAAAAATAATGGGACAGTAATTTATACATGAATGCACTAGAAAATGATGAAGAGATTTCAGGGCAAAAAACGGCAGAACAAATTACAGATGATTCATCATACCAATATTTCTTGCCAGTTTCATTCGAAGATAAATTGCATGTCTTTTAAATGATAAACATGAATCCAGTATTATCCCGATATATTTAATATCATCAACTCTTTCATTTTCAATGGGTAGGCCCTGAATATTAATCATCATAATTTCCGGTGCTGTTTTCCCAGTACGAGAGAAGATGATGAATTTTGTCTTAGTACAATTAATAGTCAATTTATTTCTCGAAAACCATAAGATAAGCCTTGACAGTGCTGATTCCAACCTAAGCTTCAAAGATCTAGAGCCGGGGCTGCTGACATTGCATGCCGTATCATCGGTGAATAAAATGTTAAGGCCAATATCATTGATGGTATTACTGATATCATTAACATAGATAAGAAATAGGAGTGGACCCAAAATAGAGCCTTGTGGGACTCCGACTGACTGAGATTGAGATACTGATGAGGAAGAAGTATCACCTCCGTCTACATACTGATTTGGGTTTTTTAGGTAAGACATTACTAAGTCATTAACTGGGCCTCTTATGCCACAGTTATCAAGTTTAGTATGCAGTATTTTATGGGAAATTGTATCAAATGCCTTTTTAATGTCAATAAAAATTGTAGCAGGAATATCACCTTTGTCGAGGGTGTCATGAACAAACTGAGTCATTGCCATAATAGCATGCTCAGTAGAGTGAGACTTCCGGAACCCAAATTGCATCGGACTAAAAAATTTAGATTTCATTAGAAAGCTGACTATACGGTTATATAGGCACTTTTCAAGGAACTTCCCAAAAGTAGACAGGATCGAAATCGGCCGATAGTTTGTTGGGTTCTTCGGGTCTCCTCCTTTATACAAAGAGATAATTCTTGCAGACTTGAAACAAGAAGGACATCTTCCGGTTTTAAAACAGAGGTTTAACACATGGGAAAGCGGGTTTACAATATTTGGTGTTATGCACTTAATCAGATTAGTCGATGACCCATCGGTCCCTTCCGAAGATCCATTCTTTAAAAGGTTTGTTGTAAGTAAAAGTTCATCTGGGGTTACAGGAGTAAGAAAAATGGAGCAATTGAGAGACGGGGGTAGATACGATTGAAAGTCCTCTCCAGTTTCATTATCCAGATGATGGGCCAGGTTGTTCCCAGCAGTTGACGCGGCTTCCTCACCAATTTTTGCAAAGTGTATATTTAATGCATTGATAACTTCCACTTTCCCTGTAGCCAGTTTAGTTCCATCTTCAGCTATTAATTCATCAGGAAGATCATGGGTCTTATGTTTTCCTAAGCACTTATTAATTATTTCCCATGTCTTCTTGGGGGACCCTTCTGCTTCAACAAATGCTTTGGCGAAGTAATGAGTTTTTGCTGCTCCTAAAATTTTTGTTAAATAATTTTTGTACCTGCAAAATTCAGCTAATCTTAGCTTCAGATGGATGCATTAAGTATAGCTTGTGTAACAGATTTTTATTTTTTATTGTTACCAGCAATCCAGGAGATATCCAAGGCATAATCGGCTTTATACTATTTCTTCTTGATATTTGACGGAAAGGGAAAGCATTATTGAAATAACGTTTAAACTGATTCACAAAACATTCAGCAGCAAAATCAGGGTCCGAAGACTCTAAACAAGAAGAAAAGTCACTTGAAGAAAGCAATACTGTAAGTTTACTTAAGGAGTTTCTATTAGTCATCCTCAATTTTTTTTTTAGTAGGCCCATTAAACTCTGTAATCAAGTGAAAGTCGGTCACAAGCATCAAATGGTCTGAAAAATCTTCAATAACCACACCACTAGACTTAAGTTCCAGATTCGTAAACAAATTATCAATAAGGGAAGCAGAATCTTTCGTTATTCTTGTTGGGACTCTATAAGCTGGTAGGAGACCACCGGACAGGCAAACTGATAACAAATCAGCCCCGTCAGAATATGGTCTGAGGAAATTACCACTTGAATTATAATAATTATGTACATAAATATTTAAGTCACAAATAATAATTTTTTTCTGATTATTCTTTGAGTAAATATGCACAAAATCATAAAAAAGTTCCATAAACCTGAAAAATAGATACCTCGGAGTTCGGTAAAAAACACAAAAAAAGATATTCATATAATTTATATCAATTTTAAATGCCATAAATTCAAACGCCATTTCAAGATATAGGTGATCAAATTCACTCACCAGATCTGACTGAATTTTTGATTTAATGAAAAAACATACTCCTCCCGGTGTTTTATTAATCAAATTCTTATGAAAAAAAAGTATAATAATGTTTGTTAATAAATGTTATTGTTGAATCATTTTAAAATGTCTAAAAAGAGTCAAACACATCTATATTACGATGAGAAATAAAAAGGTATCTTCGATCAAAAATATTTAGTAACCCGTGACAGTTCAAAAATGCCATTCTAAAATTAGAGCCTTTATTTAAAACATGGGTGGGGAGTAGATATTAATTTTTTGGGATAGAATGAACCATCACATCAAAAACATCGTCATCATTGCATAAATTCTCAAATATTTTACCTAATTTAAGGGGGTGCTCCTCAAAATTACGAATTCTATTATCCATTATCTCGATGCTGGGTATACTTATTGACAAAAAGTGACTTACTAACCATACGGAGAGTTAAAGGAGACACAATTGAAGCCAGAACTTCATCTGAAAGAGACAAACATAAACAAAAAACTAGAAACTTTATAACATGAAAACCTTATATAAGAAAAATCAGGAATAGTGTGGCACAAAGTAAAGCAATTAAATATAACAGTTTTGATAACAAAAAAAAACAAAGTAAGAAAAAAACAAATAATACTCATTCTGATACTTTTGTGAACGGGCCTCCGAAAATAAGATAATCATGATCCTCAAACAATCATAAATTATCAAATAACTTTACTACCAGACCACTAAACACAAAATAACGAAATACTCCACAAAATCATATAAATCAAAACTCAGATTACTACTATCCAATTCAGTTATTGATCAGCTCTCTCCCATATCACCGAACCATTTTTTTTTATCTCAAACCATACTTGGGCTCCTTTATTTTTAACCCGAGAAGCAACAATCATTCCAGACTCCTTCATCTCTTTTGCTTTAGTGAGGAATCCTGTGCGTAAAGTGTTAAGTGTTGGAGGAAGGTCCGTGCAAATTCTTATTCCAGAGCCCTTAAGCTTGGATACGTTTTGCATAACTAAATACGCTTCAGCTTCATTCTTGAGCCTAATTAGCACTGGATTAACTGCCGATTTTAGTGTCTTACTTTGATTGCGGCGTATGGTTGTTATATTAACAGTTTGTCCACCTCAGCGCTATCATTTGTTAACTGACAGTTGACTTAATAATTAAATTATTCTTAAGTATATCCTTTAAGTGAGATTTAAGGGATTTATTCGGATTAATATCTGTCGGTAAGCCGTTTATGATCAAATTCGAACTTCTTTCTTTTACTTCAATTAGTAGCATTTGACGCTCGAGCAACGAGTTCTTCTGCTTTTGCTCTTCCAGTGACCTTTCTAATTCGGCTATTTTTTTATCTCTTTCTAAAGACTCATTCTTTAACTCCTGTATTTCAGAAGATAAATTGTTAACTGCAGTTATTAAATCACCCTGCTAACTAAGTAGTCGGTCTAATTTTTCGTTTTGGAGCTCATTAGCTTGGTCGAACTTGACTTGAGATACTGGAATATTCATTATATAATTTGGCGATATGCCCGAACACAATTTTTTTTTAAACATCATTAAACGAGACTTACTCACAAGGGGGGTGATTGACTACCCCCCCGAAAAATCCAAAGAACGTGTTGTTGAAAGAAAAATTTCTGTTGAATTAACTACAGTTCAGGTATCCAGTGATTGCGCAATTTTAATCCTTTCATTCACTGAAATGTTTTTCAATTAGGATAGCTATCTATTTCATATTTTGGTCTTCACAGTACAAGAGCTAGATTCATACTATAGATACATACAGTTTAGCCTAAATCACTCATAAATTCATCTTTCTGATGGGTTTCACAATTCTCTCGTGGCGTGTTTGATGAGCTCGGACGATAGGAGTTACAGACCGGTGTTCGGGGCTAGTCTGGAGTGCTGGTTGTGCAAATCGGGTTTATCACTGCATTATAAAATGGGTACGTTTATTTTGGAGTGTATGGTTCATATGGATGGGAGAAGTGACGTGTTGGTGTTATGACAAGAGGCAAAGCACTTGGCTTAGAGGCAGAGGTGATCCTATATTGGGTAATTCGCACCTCTTTTCTAGTCCCTTTTTCTAATGATTCATTGGGACCTAGATTACTACTCCTTGGGCACTCCACTTCTGATATTACTTCAAGTTGTGAAGAATAGGGCTGGGATGTATGAATCCGGTTTCTTCTTAGCAAGGGCCCGGTTGCTCTTCTTAAAAAGTATGACTTGGATTATCGCTAAATTGCATTAGTGCATTAGTGAAATATATTAAAGATTCATCCTTGAACAAGGAATCTAAAGGACAAAAACTTTTTATTGTACATTAGAGTTTTATTAATAGATAATTTTGAAACATTATTAAAGCGCATTATTCATAGGGCACTGAAATCAATATTATACATGTGAGAAAGGGTTATTTTAAACCCCGTCATCATCACTTAAGCGTTTTCTGACGTTTGAATACCTCGATGTTGGAACCTTTGGTCCTGGGTTTTTTTTTCAGATAAATGTCCTTCCTTGTTTCTTTTCTTTTGGGTTCTTTAATTATCCCTTTCCCATCTGTGGAAATGATTAATTTTCTCTTAATATTGGCTGCGCCATTTTTTATTTCTTTAACTTCGTAGGTCGTTAAAATCACGAGGTTTTAATTGCGCAGTTACGGGTGACCCACCATAGCTAAAGTTACTTTCAGATAACAATTTTGGTCCGTATTGTCGCGGTTTGAAAAAAAAGGGCATAAAGATAATTCAGTCGAAGTTTTTACGATACATTTGAAGTTATTTGATTAACAATAGTAGAAATTCAATAATATCTTGAGTCCATAGACCAAAATACATGAGGATAGTAGAGTATTCTCTGTAAAACAACGTTTGTAAAGCATACAGGCAGTTACTATATAGACAGGGGGTCCGTTTACCCTCCGAGGAGATGAAACTGCGTGGAGATGTACGTGGTGTCACTACATTAACCTTCTTTCTAGTCAGATTTGAAACAAGATACACTTGCTTTTCGTTGCAAAATGTAACATGTCCCTTTCTCCATAGAGTTTCTGCTGTGTCAACTAAACCACCTTACTGGCGGTCTTCTCTTGTCGTATTTATTTCGCAAAAGGAATCTGATGCATCTACTTCTCGGACCCAACGCAGAAACATTTCATTCCTCGATTCAAGTGGATCTTCTTCCTTCTTGATATGAACTACGTTTTCCTTATGTGCCTTCTCAAGGAGTCTATAATCTCCTATTCCCTTATATCCTCGAAACACGTGTGTATAATATTCATCGTCTAAACAAAGAAGGCCCAAGATATAGCTGTCCATTGGTATATATCGCTGTTGCTGTACAGCTCTTTTCATCTCAGCATTGAATGACTCTGCGGTATTGTTGGTTATTCCAGAGACTGGATTAAAACCAGGAATGTGGGAAACGATGAAGGCACAATCATGCTTTAACATGTCAGATTCCAAAATATCTCGAAAGTAGGTAAATGCAGGGATGGACCGTTTCACGAGCCTGTCAGTTCTTATTTGGTAGTACTCATATTCACTTCTTGATCTTAGCAACTGAAGAATATTGTCTTGAACTACCTTGATGTCTTCTTTAGATGCCCCCTATTTCTGAAGTGCATGTTTTGCAGTGATCCGATAGTGTAGCCAGCAATGAGCAACCTGAATAAGAGGAAATTTTTTTTTTCTCGCAACCTCTATACCCTTTTCTCTATCACACACAAAAGAATTTTGCGGTGAATTGATGCTTGGTGCTTTCTTCATTAGAACTATAAACAGCTCTTCATGCGAATCAGGTGATCTATTTGTGTGAAGTAAAAATGCAGTTGGAATCAGAGGTGTTGTCCCCTTATTGTCGAAGTCAGGATGTTGGAATGTCAGAGCTGAAACCCAGTAATTTCCAATGTTATATTTGGTATCATAATAGAACACTATTGGGATACCGTGTTTTACAAAGTAATCAACTTCTAAGATGGCAAATTCTGATATACAGGTGACCACTGCTTCTCCTTGCCCGAAAATTTTTTCTGTCACAACAAAATCAGTTTCTGTCATAAGCTATCGAATCATGTTACATGTGTCTTGGGATATCATGCTTTTTCTGGCCAAAGAAAAGGTATCCTTTACCTGCCGCTGACTTCTTGGAACCTTCATCTGCAGCTCATTCACTGTCTTGTTACAGTCGTTATGGAAATGTTCTCGGGGCGTCATTGTTGTGGTTTTCGCTACTTTTTTGCTTCTTATTAATACAGATTTCAAAGAAGGAACAAAAGGGATAGCTTTTATTCCATCTTTCTTTTTATGGATTCCATGGGGGTCACAATTGGATTTTCTGTCACAAGTACCAACATAGTGAATCACCGTATATAGGCAGTGCTCAAGGGGACAGTTGAATGCACAATGATCATATCGAAAGATGTATCTCTTCAAATGAACCATCTTGCCTTCAATCATCCTTTGATTAACTCTCTTTCTGAAGTTTGGCTGAATAGAGGGTACAGATACTGAGTGTCCCCCACTGCTTCTGCTATAAGGGTAACCATCGGCCTTGTAGTCTTGCATGTATTCAAAACTATCTGAACATACTAAAAAAATACTATCTGCAGTAGGATAGGCTGGAACTTTGTTCTTGCAGAGTTTAAACTGTGATATACCAGTTTCGTGAGCTTTCCTTAAGATTATGGCAGCCTCAGTAGATCTAAGTGCCAATTTTTTGGTCTCGTAAATATGTGGGTCCACTGGATTAGATAGTGAGGCACCATGTATTGTTTGAATTACACTTGGTTGATCATTTTGAAAATCTTGTACTTTTTGGGCCAAAAAACAAACATTCAGAAAAGGTTCATTAAAAGCCGATTTATTTTTCTCAGGCTGTGTACTATAAATCTGTGTTTCGCAAGAGCCCTGGTATTTATCTTCACATAATTCATTGCCTATGTATACCGTTTTGTTAACGTTACTTTTTTGTTCTGGGTCTCTTTTATTGATTTCATCATGTGCGTCATTAATCTGGAACTCATTTTCTACTTCCAGTCGAAAGCATTCCACCATAGTCTCTTGGCAGTCCACCTTTTCCGTGTCCTTGCACTCTTTAGTGTCCATGCACTCTGTAATGTCCATGCACTCCTTGAACTTCATGTCCAGTTTATCATTTTCAAAGTTCACTTCGGTATCAATCTTTTCTGACACCTTCGCTTTAAAGTGTGTTTGGTAACCATCCTTGTTGATTTTATCTCCCTGTTGTTCATCTTCTTCTGTGGATTTGCATATTATGCTTACCTTTTTGAGCTCATATTCTCTCAAATACCTCTTATTTCTTCTTTCAAGCTTGAGAATCTCATTTTTTTTCTTTGTATATGTTGATGGCTGTGCCACGAGAGCCTATTTTCTTCTTGTTTTGACCCATCATCCGAATAAAAATTACGAGTGAAACTAAAATGACACGTATTTTATGGTCTTAAAAACTACATCCACGAGAATTTTTAAAGGGGATCCAAACTTAAATAAGTAAACCATTACTAGAGAGCAGTTGGATGTCAAATCCCCCTAAAAAAGGGACCGAAACTGCTTCTCTTTCAACGGCTTGGAACTTTGCTGAAAAAAATTCAAATGAATTTACTGAAAAAATGTGCATTGTTAGTTTAATATACATATGCTGATATTTGTTCCTTAAAATTTTAATTATTTTTTATTTCTTAAAATTATAAAAGTGAAAACATTAAAAAAAAATTTCAGTAAAGTGCAAATTATATTCTAGCTTTTAGAAAGCATAAAGTTTAGAACCCTACTTAGGTTAATTTCTGCTCGTTTTGAGTTTGACTTATTTTAATTTCTGTTTGTTTTGGGTTTCATTTATTTATTGATACGGATATATGGTAGTATGCTTGGTAGATTATTTTATTCTATTCTTTTTTCATTTTTGGTTTAATGGAGTTCTTTACTTTTTTTTGGAAAAACTTATTTTGTGAGGAAAGTTCTTGTGATTAATTTCTTTTCGTTTTATAGTGACATAGTTTTTTTCAGGGAGAAAGATTAAGCCTCTTCTGAAGATAAATAACCATCCCTTCCATAAAAACCTTAAATACCCCCTGGGCATAACTTACAACCCTTGTCCGTAATCTCTGGGGTTTGTTTCAACCTTAAAAGGCTTGTAATATGATATTTAGACTATTTTGAATAGAAGGGGTATCTCAAAATTTCTAGTAGACGCATTTCAGGACAATACGACGTGTGTGTAGGGTGGAGGGGGTAGCTGCTCTCTGATCACTTTGACTCTTACTAGATCCCTCTGATCTCTGATCCTTACCCTCTCATCACTTTGAGCACTAGAGCGTCTAATTGCCAATCCAATGAACCCCCTCCGAAGTTTATATGGCCACACTTTCTATAAGAACGCTATATGTCCCCAAGGCGTAACTTACAACCCTTGCCCTTAGGTCTGGGGGAATTTTTTATCCTTACCCATAATTTCCAGACCTTTCTGATGGGCTGAACAAAATGGCTATATCAAAATTTGCCCTATGATCCCGTTCGAAAAAGGCACTAGTCCCTCAATTTCCAATCGAATGAGCCTTTTTGAAGCAGCTACGACAAAACTTTCTGTAAAAACCTTATATGCCTCAAGGACATAAATTACGACCCTTGTTCTGAGGGCTATGGGGAAAGGGATGTCATCCTCAAGGACATAATTTCCAGAATTTTCAACTACATGAAAAAATTGGCAAAAATTTCAAAATTTTGATTGTATGTATTTGGGGAAATGACAGGCGTGAGAGGGGGGTTAGTGGCCCTTCAATTACCTTCACCCTTTAAAAAAAGCACTATACATTTCAATTTCCAATTGAATGAGCTATTTTTGAAGTTTCAATAAGCTTTCTGTAAAAACATTATATGTCTCTTGGCCATAACTTACAACTCTTGCCCTGAGGGCTGTTAGGGGTTGTCACCTTTAAAGACCTAATTTCTCAAATATGCAACTACGTTGAACAAAACGGCTATCTAAAAATTTTGTTGGATATGTTTGGGGAAAAGGTGGGCTTGAGAGGGGGGATAGTCGTCCTCCAATCACTTTCGACCATTACAAAAAAGCACTAGCCCTTTGTATTTACAATCGAATGAGCCCTTATTCAAGTTTGAACGACAAAGCTTTCAATAAAAACCTTATATGCCCTTAGGGTATAACTTATAACCCTTGCCCTGGGGCTCTGAGGGGGTTATCATTCTCAAAGACTTAATTTACGGAACTTTCAACTATGATGAACAAAATGGCTATCTAAAAGTTTTGTTTGGATGTGTTTGGAGAAATAGTGGGCATGAGAGGGGGGTTTGTTGCCCTTCAATAACTTTCAACTATTAAAAAGGGCACTAGCCATTTCAGTTGCCAATCGAATGAGCCGCTTTTCGAGTTTTTATAACAACGCTTTCTATGAAAACCTTATATGCCTCCAGGGTATAGTTTATAAACCTTGCCCTGAGGGCTGTTGGGGTGGGTTTTCAACCTCAAATGCACAATTTTCAGAACTTTCAACTACGTTGAACAGAATGGCTTTCTCAAAATTGTGATTGGATGCGTTTGGGAAAGATGTGGTCGTGATAGGGGGGTTAATTGCCCTCCGATCCCTTTCGACTATTATTTTGACCTTATTTTCTTTCTTGTCCGATTTCAGTGTCACTTTTTTTTTTTTCTTTGTGCGTGTGTGTGTGTATGTGTGTTTTATGGTCCTTAACAAGTTCTCTTCTAGGAACTATATTGTTATTGATGTTATGTTTTACTTTTATTCGAATAAATTGAAATTGAAATTTGGCTCTTCCTCCATGAAAAATTCCCTCCTCTTACAATAAAATCAACCAGAGAAGTTTCTTCACAAGTAAAATACCTCTAGGGATTGAAGAAATTTATCCCCTAGAAAATTCTTCTGGTTAAAGGAGCCCACAGAATCCCCCCTCGATAAATCCCACCCGGGAAATTCTCCTGAGCCCCCCCCCCTGAAAGTGGCCTTGGGTGGCACCCCCCACCGTGTTGGTTCGAGAGATATCAGACCAAGAGGGTGCATTTCAATGCCAAAATAGTCTAAATATTCAGGAACCTTCAGATAAATATAGGAAGGGGTATGAGAGGGGGAGGAGGAATTAATCTATCATCTCCCTTCATTTAGAATAAACATGAATAAATAAGCATATAATAATATATACTATAAACATTCTATGCTTGGCCTATGCTAAGGGGGCATGGCAGCCACGGGGGCTGCCATGGAAAGGCTTTTTAAGATTTCTATCAGTATTAAAGGCGATGTCTGAAAGGGGAAGAAGGGAGGGGCGGGCTGCCCTCCATTTCTATTTCAATGTCTGTCAACATACCTTTAAAGTTTCAAAAGCTATACCTCGACAGGTTTCATACCAGCCGTTCCTTAGATATTGCTGCTGTATCCGTTTGAAAACCGTCCCTACATGTAACAGGACCAATCGTGCCCCTTTTTCCAGTTAACTTGCATCTTGCATGTAAACAACGAGTCAATTATATAACTTACAACGCTTGTCCCAGGAAATTCTGGGGTTTTTTATTATCCCAGGAGGCATAGTTATTTGGCTTTTCGACTTTTTTGAAGAAGATGGCTATCCCAAAATTTTTTATCAGCTACCTTTGGGAGAAGACGTCCAAAAAGGGAATGAGAGAGAAACTGGTTGCCCTCGGATCACTTTTTAACATCTATATCAACTTGTCTTCTAAGTTTATACCCTTAACCGTTCTTGAGATATTGCAGATATATGCCCCCTTTTCCTAATGATGAATCCTGCATGTAAAAAAAGGCAAACTACATTACAACCCTAGGAAGTGTGGGGGGCATTACAATGTTATCCATAATTGAAATTGCAAATTTAAACGTAGAACGGTACTATTGAGAGGCCCGTACCTTAAATTATATCTTGGTTAGGCCTGGGTATGATTTGGAAAACAATCAGAAATTAAATAAAAAAAAACAAATTTTCACTTGAAACCAAGGAACAGATTTGAAACTTGCTCCTTGCTTTAGTTAAAAACCTTCTTTATTTGTTTACTTACATTTCATGAAACTGTAAAGTTTTATGAATACAATACTTTTGGTAATACTGTTTGGATTTTGATGGATAATCGAACAGTTCGTGGTAATGAACTGTAACTTAGTTACAACGACCTGGCTCAATAGTAACCAAAACATTAAGAAACGGGATTTTGATGCCAATAGATATATCGAAAGAATTGACTTATTATGCTCATTCCAAATATATTAGTTTTATTATATTTAGTCTTACCCATCAAAAGCTACGGGTCAGAGAAAATTTATCTGATTTTCGGAAAAAGTGGGAGAGACCTTCTTGAAGTCATATAATTTTAATGAAAACCACACCATCTAATTAAATTAAAAAAAACAAGTTTTTTAAACTGAAAGTTAGGACCGACATTAAAACTTAAAACGAACAGAAATTATTCCGTATATGAAAGGGGCTGTCCCCTCCTCAACACCTCGCTCTTTACGCTAAAGTTTTTCATTGTTTAAAAAAAATAGAGTTGTGAGAAAGTCAAACTTTAGCGTAAAGAGCGAGGAGGTGACAGCCCCTTTCATATACGAAATAATTTATGTTCGTTTTAAGTTTTAATGTCACTCCTTACTTTCAGTTGAAAAAACTTGTTTTTTTTATTTCTGATCGTTTTTTAAATAATGATGAGAAATCTGGCACCCCCTTCATAGCAATGCCCCTTCCCCCATGGAAACTTCCTTCATGAACATATCCTCCCATATAACCCCTGACCCACCCCAACCCCCACTACCAGAAAAAAATCCCCCTGAAAACGTCTGGATATTTCCCAATAACCAATGCTATGGTAACATTGGGTAAAGTTCATAACTTTCAGCCCTCCCCCGGGGGGTTTCGAGGGATTAAGTCATCTTAAAAGACATAATTATAATATTTTTGACCATGCTGAACAAAATGGCTATCTCAAAATTTTGATCGGGTGACTTTGGGAAAAAATGAGAGTGGGTGGGGGCCTAGTTACCCTCCATTTTTTTTCACTTAAAAGGGCACTATAACTTATAATTTCTGTTCCAATGCGCCCTCACGCGATTTCTTAGGACCACTGGGTTGATACGATCACCCCTGGGAAAAAGAAAAAAAACAAAAAAAAACAAACAAAAAAACAAATTAACACGCATCCGTGATCTTTCTTCTGGCAAAAAATGGAAAATTCCACATTTTTGTAGATAGGAGCTTGAAACCTCTACGGTAGGGTTTTTTGATACGCTGAATATGATTGTGTGATTTTCATTAAGGTTCTATAATTTTTTAGGGGTCTTGCCCCCCTGTTTTCGAAAATCAGCCAAATTTTCTCAGGTGCGTAACTTTTTGATAGGCAAGATTAAACTTGATGAAACTTATATATTTGAAATCAGAATTAAAATCTGATTTTTTTGATGTATCTATTCGTATCAAAATTCCGTTATTTAGAGTTTCGGTTACCATTGAGCCGGGTAACGAACTTACAGTTCGTTACCACGAACTGTTTAATTAGAAAAACCTTTTTTTTTATTTAATTTTTGAAAGTTTTTGAATGAATGCAGGTTTTGATTTTGGTTCACCGTACATGAATAATTAAAACAGAATTTGCATATTAGTTTTACTTTTATTTGGCTAAATGGCTTTCTCGAAAGCTGTTTAATTACCCATCAAATCCAAACAGAGAACATTGAAATACTGATCTTTTTTTCTGCGTTACCAAAAGTACTGTTTTCATATAACCTTTAAAATTTCATGAAATGTAATTAAACAAATAGAAAAGGGTTTTCATCTAAAGTAAGGAGCAAGTTTAAAACTTAAAACAAATACAACACCTTTTCAATACCTTGCTCATTAAACAAAAGTATTTTTAGTCCTTTGAAAAATCTTATCTCCAATTGCAAATTTTTTTAAAAATTTGGGAAAAAGCCAAACTTCACAGTAAAGAGTAAGGAGCTAAAGATGAGACAGTCTCTTTCATATAAAGAATCATCTGTTGAAATAGCTTTCTATTCTGTTTCTTACTTTTAGTTTAAGAGCCCTTTTTTTATTGAATTTCTGATCGTTTTCCAAATCATACCCATGTCTAACCAAACTATAATTTGAGGTAGCCTACCTTTCCCTTAAATCCCTGTTTAATTGTTTTTAAAAAGTGAAATCAATAATTGTGCATGTATTAGTACAGCCCTACTCTTAAATTTTCAATTTCAATTTTTGATAAAATTTGAATATACTCAAAAAAATGGCGATGAATAGTAATTATGGTGAAGAGTCCTTGTTAATATTACGAAAAAGGAATTTCAGTTAGATGAAAAGGAGCATTATTGTTTGTATGGATGGACATTATGCGAGATTTTTGATGTTTTACATAAATGAAGCCATCACAACTTCTTCAATAAGATTCCCCTATCGATAATCTCACTAATCTTGCATCTGTTCATCCATTGTGTTTTTGTTTATGTATTTATATGTGGCCTTTTTCTGCCATTGTTAAAATCAGGCCCTATACTGCCTCTGCTGAACCATGACCATCCTCGCCCTGTAGTCTCTTCGTTGTTAACAGTGCTCCCGTTCATACGTTTATTTTTCAGCTGATAACTTAACCTATGAGCTTAGGAGCACCACTCGGGCATCTTTTGTGATTCGCCATTATGGTTCCCATGTTTAAAATATATTACCCGAGTGTGTGAAAAATGCGCCTAGTCTTTCGACTTTCAAGTCACGGACAAAGAAGTTTCTTTTCTCTCGTGAGTGAATTTGGTGTTAAGCACATTCCAGATTGTCATTCTATTTTAGGTATTTCCCCGATTTACTTTGTTTTTTTTTTGCTTTTTTTTCCTATCTAATTCTTGTCTTTTCCTCTTTCTCTCTGTTTCCTTTATTCCTTCATCAGATAAGTTTCTTGTGTGTTGAGTAGCAAGGTATGAATGTTGTTTTAATTAGCTGAGAGTGATAACCTCGCTTGCCCTTTCAAGCTTATTGCCTTTCTTGACAGGCGAAAAGTGAATAGTGTTTGTTTTCTTTTTTAGTAAATGTATATCTCATCTCAAAAAAACCTTATATGCCCCCACGGCATAACTTAAAACCCTTGCCCTTAGGGCTGTGGCGGAGTATCCTCCTCAAAAACATATTTTCTATCTGTAAATCAACTACGCTGAACAAAATGGCTATCTCAGAATTTTGATTGGATATGTTTGGGGTAATGATGGGCTTGGGGGTGGGGCTAGTTCCCCTTATCCCCACCTCTACCTCAAGGTCACAGAAACTTTGGAGGGTGCTCATTCGATCAGAAAATGAGAGTCCTTTTATTAAAAGTGGAAAGTGATTGGACACCAACCAGACGTAGGGAGTATTTTTGGTGAGGTGAAGAGGGTAAACGCCGGTTCCTACCCATTTTGTACTTTCTTTTTGATTGCTCGATTTTACATCTGATCAATTTTGCGTCTTTTAAGAAATTATCAGTTGACACAATGCTCAAAACCCAAAATCTGCTTTTGTTTCGTACAAGTGTCAAATTTCATAATTGTAAATAGATATGATAGCTGAACTGCCACGCCATAGAGCTATGACAATAATTATCAATTCCACAGGGACGAGGACAAGAAAGCCACCAAGGTTGAACAAGGAAACGGCCTTTTGATAATAAGTTTTGAATAATTTAAATTTTGAATAGTTTAAGAACGGCCTTGTGAAGATTTGCTTGATCCTAAGGCAAGACCTTTTTCAGTTGAAAAAAAAACAGCTTTATGTGAATTTGTCGTTTAGTCGAGATTTGACAATAATTGAAAGCGAATCAATTTTTTTACCTATTTCTCATTTATTGGTATTTTTTCCTACCAAAATTGACCTGGCATCATTTTGTATATTCTCAATATTAATCTAAGCTATTGCTGAATGACTCGATAATCTACTGACAACATTATTCAAGCTATTTATTTTCGACTTCTTGAAAAGATAGACTATTGACTAAAACGAATCGCTACCATAACGACTTTGTGACTAATAGAAAGAACAACAAGATGGAATGTGTTCTACCATATGCTGGACTGAAGAATTTGGGAATTTCATGCTACATCAACGCTGCTTTACATGTAAAATACTCATTTCATTCAAATATTAGCCGTTTTGGAATTTTACCCCCATTTCATTATTCCCAGCCTTTCTAGTCCAGAAATGGCACCCAGAGTATGAAAACAGTTCTGTAGGAGAATTCAGGTAATTCTTCCCGAAATTTTGGAAATGAAAATAAACTCAGTTTATAATACCATCTATCGTACCTACACGAGAAATAATCTTTTTTTGAAATTTCGATTCATTTCTAAGTAATGAGTGTCAATTCGATTTAGGGACAGATTAAGTTACTCTCTAAGTCTGAAGGCACATTTCCGTCGAACTAGCAAAATTTTTCACTAATATATCGATATGCAAACCTGTCCACTTAGTTAACCTTTTGTTTCGAAGCTACTCGCCTGGAGTTTCTTTCTGAAGTGCCACTAAATAAAATTTTCTTAAACAAAGAAATAAATATATATTTTCCTTATTTAATTTGTGTTTACCAAAAGAAATGACTCTGTGTTTTAATTTTTTTCCACTCTAATTATCGTTTCCATGCTTATTTTTTCCTTCGATTCTTGTACCGCTTCATCGTTCAGCTCCTTAATAAGGCTTGAGTTGTCTTATCTTTCATAAATTGGAAGAGATTAGAAATTATATAAAAAAAATAAGTTTTGAACTGAAACTATGGAGCAACATTAAAACTGAAAACGAACAGAAATTATTTCGTTTAAATAAAAAAGATCATGGCAGTGTTGTTTCTACATTGAATTGTAATAAAAGACGGTAAAATTCTACTTTAACTACTTTTGGCAATCATGGAGAGGGGTTAGGCTAGGAAACAGAAACTGTCAAGGTTGGGTCTACAGGCTAAAGTGTGCCCCCGGAAGGGATTACAAAGTATTTGCATCTACTCCTTCTCCTTCTAGAGAGTTCTGACCTTTGATGACCTTTAAAAATCTTCGTGTTATAAAAGTGAAACCTTGCAAAATAGACCTTCTGCTTAAATGAGGTTCAACAAAATTGTTTTCACCTTTACAACTTTAATCAATCCCAATTTATAAGGTTTTAAAGATATGCAAAAACATTTCCTACATTTGAAAAAAAAAACATTTATAAGGCTTAAAATTCTACTCAAATATAAGAATTGTATTTTCGGAACTAACGCCAGATAAAAAGAAAATGATAACTGAAAATTAAGGTAAAATGCTGTTTTGTCAAAATTTCTATTTTAAGAGGTCAAAATAGACCTGTCATGTAGGCAAACTTCAGGACCCTCAAGACAGAAGTAGTGTTATGTCAATCTTTTCAACGAGACAGTCTCCCCCGCCATACAACAAGACAAGTACTGTGTCAATTAAAGGTAGCAGACCGTCAACCCACCATACAACAAGACAAGCATTGTGTTAATTAAAGGTATGTTATGTTAATGTTTTATGGCTATTGTTGTTATGTTATGTTGATGTTGATATATGGTTATTGTTGGTTATGTTATGTTAATTTTGTTTAATGGCTATTGTTGATATGTTATTTTGATGTTATGTTGATGTTATTTTATGTTTGTTATGTTATGTTGTTTGATGGTTATGTTATAATGATATTGTTTCAAGGTTATTCCGATGTTAAGTTATGATGTTATGTTATGTTGATGTTGTTTCATGGTTATAATATGTTGATGTTATGTTATGTTGGTTATGTTATGTTAATGTTATTTGATGGTTATTGTTATTATGTTATGTTGATATTGTTTCATGGTTATGTTATGTTATGGTGGTTATGTTATGTTAATGTTGTTTGATGGCTATTGTTGTTATGTTATGGTGATGTTATTTCATGGTTATTTTGATATTATGTTATGTAATGTTTTTATTTGGGCGATTCTCAACTGTGTTCGGTATAATACACAACTACAATTTGAACAGTTTTGTAAGGTCCCCTACCCCAACCCCAAGGACCCCCTCCCCTAACTTTTTGCCTTTAACCCCCCTCCCCAACCCCCTGTTAACTCCCACTCCAATCTCCCTCCCTCCAACCCCCTCCCTCCAACCCCTTCCCCCTCAGCCCCCCTTTTTTTACATGATATATTTTTTCAACTTTTTTTTACATCTCTTAGAATGACATGTAACATACATACTACATAAAAAATCACATTTATCACATTTAATATTTTCCGAACTCAAAATGAGAATCATATAGAAATGTTAGTCGTGACTTTTACTAATAGAAAAATAATGTTTTTAGTGACCATTTTTTTGGACAGTTTTTTTTGAAAGTTTTTTCAACTTTTTTTTAAATGACTAAAAATCAGCACTCTTCAAGTTCCATCTACAAATTGTTTTCACGAGAAAAAAAATCAATGTACGAAATTCACGAAGAAAGAAAAACATGCAATAAGTTTCACGAATAAAAAAAAATTAGCATGCAACAAGTTCCATGAACAAATCCAGTTTCATTTGGATAAAAATCAATGTATAGGTTTCACAAAGATTAAAATCAACATGCAACAAGGTTCAAGAAGAAAAACCAGCATGCAACAAATTACATATAAAAAAAAATCAGCGCGCAACAAGTTCCATGGAGAAAATCAGCTTCAAGAGGAGAGAAATCAATGTGCAAGTTTCTCAATGAGAAAAGTCAACATGCAATAAGTTGCACAAAAGAAAATATGCAACAAGTTCCATTAAAAAAATCAGCACGCAACAAATTCCTTGAACAAAATCAGTTTCACTAGGAGAAAAATCAGTGTACGATTTTTGTAAGGAGAAAAAAATCAACATGCAGCAAGTTTCACGAACAAAAAAACAGTCAGCACACAAAAAATATCCACGATCAAAAAAATATGCATGCAGTATGTTCCATGAACAAAATTAGTTTCAGGAGGAGAAAAAAAATCAATGTATTCACTTGGCGCGTCACGCCAAGTGAACCTAATTGAACCTAACTTGAATGCAGTTATTTGAAAAAAGGGTGGTATTGTAGGTTGGCTGCAGGCATCCGGTTGCACGCTCTTTTTATTTTTTTCTTCGTGAAACTTGTTGCATGTTGATTTACTTGTGGATTACTAAAGTTTTTTTTCGTGAAACTGGTTGCATGTTGTTTTTTCTCTTCGTGAAGACTGTATATTGAATTTTTCCTCGCAAAAGTGATTTCGATCTTGGAACATTTTGAGTGCTGCTTTTTGTTTTTAGACTAGCTGCCTGCTGAATTTTTTTTCGTGAAACTTGTTGCATGTTGCTTTTTTCTCTCCGCGAAACTTGTACACTGATTTTTCTCCTTTTGAAACTGATTTTGTTCAAGGAACTTGTTGCACGCTGATTGTTGTTCATGGAACTTGTTGCTTGATGGTTTTTTGTTCATGAAACTTGTTGCATATTGATTTTTCTCTTTTTGAAACTTGCACATTGATTTTATTTTCTTCTCTTGAAGCCTTTTTGTTCATAGAACTTTACCGTGCTGATTTATGTTTATGAAGCTTGTTGAATGCTGATACTTCTTCGTGAAACTTGTTGCATGTTGTTTTTGGAACTTGTTGCATGCTGATTTATGTTCAGGTAATTTGTTGAGTGATGATTTTTTTTGTTTGTGAAACTTGTTGCATCCTGTTTTTCCTCTTCGCGAAACTTGTACTTTGATTTTTCACCTCACGAAATTGATTTTGTTGATGGAACTTGTTGCGTGTTGATTGTTTTTTTTTTTATTTCGGGGAACTTGTTGCATGCTGTTTTTTTATTTGTGAAACTTTTGCATGTTGATTTTTCTCTTAGTGAAACATATAAATTGATTTTTTTTCTCCTCCTAAAACTAATTTTGTCCATGGAACGTACTGCATGCAAATTTTTCTGATTCTAGGACTTGTTGTGTGCTGATTTATTTTTGTTCGTGAAACTTGTTCCACGTTTTTTTTCGTTTGTGGAACTTGTTGCCTGCTTTTTTTTATTCGTGAGATTTGTTGCAGGTTGATTTTTTTCTTCGTGAAACATGTACATTGATTTATTTTCTCCTCCTGAAACTAATTTTGTTCATGGTATATACTGCATGCATATTTTTGTATCGTCGACTTTATTGTGTGTTGAATGTTTTTTTTTGTTCGTGAAACTTGTTGCATGTGGATTTTTTTCTCTCCGCAAAACTTGTACTCAGATTTTTCTCCTCGTGAAACTAGTTTTGTTCAAGCAACTTGTTGTGTGCTGATTGTTGTTCATAGAACTTGTTGCAAGATGGTTTTGTTCATGAAATTTGGTTTTTTTTCCACATAGTGAAACTGATTTTGCTCATGGAACTTATTGCATGCATATTCTCTGCTCGTGTTTCATGTTACATGTTGATTTTCTCTTCGTGAAACATCTACACTGATTTTTCTCATTGAGAAAACTGGTTTTGTTCATGGAAATTGTTGCTTTCTTATTTATGTTCGCGGAACTTGTTGAGGGATGATTATTTGTGGTTTGTGAAACTTGTTGCAGCCTGTTTTTTTTTCTCTTCGCGAAACTTGTATATTGATATTTTTTACCTCGTGAAACTGATTTTGTTAATGGAACTTGTTGCGTGCTGATTGATTTTTTTAGTTCGTGGAACTTGTTGCATGCTGTTTTTTATTCGTAAAACATGATGCATGTTGATTTTTGTTCTTCGTGAAACATGTAAATTGATTTTTTTTTTCTCCTCCTAAAACTAGTTTTGTTCATGGAACATACTGCATGCATATTTTTCTGATTCTAGAAGTTGTTGCTTTCTGTTTTTTTTGTTCGTGAAACTTGTTGCATGTTGCTTTTTTTTTCTCTTTGCAAAATTTGTACACTGATTTTTCTCCTCGTGAAACTGATTTTGTTCAAGGAACTTGTTGCATGATGAATTTCTGTTCATGAAACTTGTTGCATGTTGATTTTTCTCTTCGTGAAACTTACATATTGATTTTTTTCTTCTTCTCTTGGAGTCAATTTTGTTCATGGAACTTGACCATGCTGATTTATGCCTGTGGAGCTTGTTGAGTGCTGATTTTTCTTCGTGAAACTTGTTTCATGCTGATTTTTTTTTTCTCTTCGCGAAACTTAATTAATGATTTTCTCCCCGTTAAACTGATTTTGTTCGTGGAAATTGTTGCGGGCTGATTTTTTATTCCCGAAACTTGTTGCATGTTTTTTTTCTCTTTGTGAAACAAGTGCATTGATTTTTTTTCTACCCAGTGAAACTGACTTTGTTCATGGAACTTATTGCATGCATATTTCTTTGTTCGTGATCCATATTAAATGTCGATTTTTCTCATCGTGAAACTTCCATAATAACTTTCCTCATTGATAAAACTGGTTCTGTTCATGGAAATTGTTGCATACTCATTTATGTTCTTGGAACTTGTTGAGTGATGATTTTGGTTCGGGAAACCTGTTGCAGCATGATTTTGTTTATTATCCTCTTGAAACTTGCACATTGATTTTTGTCTTTGTGAAGCTGATTTAATTAATGAAACTTGTTGCTTGCTGATTTTTTATTCCTGAAACTTGTTGCATTTATATTTTTTCTCTTCGTGAAACAATTACATTGATTTTTTTTCTCCTCGTGAAACTGGTTTTGTTCAAGGAACTTGTTGCGTGCTGATTGTTTTTCATAGAACTTGTTGCATGCTGATTTTTTTTTCTCTTCGAGAAACTTAAACAATGATTTTTTTTCCACATAGTGAAACTGATTTTTTTCGTGGAACTTGTTGCGTGCTGATTTTTTATTCCTGAAACTTGTTGCATATATATTTTCTCTTCGTGAAACAAGTACAATGATTTTTCTCATTGAGAAAACTGGTTTTGTTCATGGAAATTGTTGCGTGCTTATTTAATTGTTCGTGATCCAAGTTAAATGTTGAGTTTTTGGTCTGTGAAACTTGTTGCAGTTTGTTTTTTTTCTCTTCGCGAAACTTGTACATTGATTTTTTTACCTCCTGAAACTGATTTTGCTAAGGGAGCTTGTTGCGTGCTGATTGTTTTTTAGTTAGTGGAACTTGTTGTATGCTGTTTTTTATTCATAAAACTTGATGCATATTGATTTTTGCTCTTCGTGAAACTTGCACATTGATTTTGTTTCTTCTTCTCTTGAAGCCAATTTTGTTCATGGAATTTGACTATGCTGATTTATGCCTGTGGAACTTGTTGAGCGCTGATTTTCCTTCGTGAAACTTGTTTCATACTGATTTTTTTTTCTCTTCGCGGTACTTAAACAATGATTTTCTCCCCGTTAAACTGATTTTGTTCGTGGAACTTGTTACTTGATGATTTTTTTTTATTCCTGAAACTTGTTGCATGGTTATTTTTTCTCTTCGTGAAACAAGTACATTGATTTTTTTCTACCCAGTGAAACTGATTTTGTGCATGGAACTTATTGCATGCATATTTTTTGAGTAATGATCTTTTGTTCGGGAAACCTTTTGCAGTGTGATTTTGTTTATTTTCTTCTCGAAACATGTACATTGATTTTTCTCTTCGTGAAACTGATCTTATTAATGGATGTTGTTGCTTGCGTATTGTTTTTGGTCCGTGGAACTTGTTGCTTGCTGTTTTTCAATTCGTGAAACTTGTTGCAGGTTGATATTTTCTCTTCGTGAAACATGTACATTGATTTTTTTTTCTCCTCCTGAAACCAATTTTGTTCATGGAACATAATGCATGCATATTTTTTTAATCGTGGGTTTTTTTGTGTGCTGACTATTTTTTTTGTTTGTGAAACTTGCTGCATGTTGATTTTTTTCTCTTTGCGAAACTGATTTTTCTCCTCGTAAAACTGATTTTGTTCAAGGAACTTATCGCGTGCTGATTTTTTTCGTTCGTGAAACTTGTTGCATGTTGCTTTTTTTCTCTTCGTGAAATTTGCACACTGATTTTTCTCCTCATGAAACTGATTTGCTTGCTGATTTTTTATTCCTGAAACCTGTTGCATGTATATTTTTCTCTTCATGAAAAAAGTACATTGACTTTTATTCTCCTCGGGAAACTGGTTTTGTTCAAGGAACTTGTTGCGTGCTGACTGTTGTTCATAAAACTTGTTGCATGCTGATTTTTTTCTCTTCGCGAAACTTAAACAATGATTTTTTTTCTACATAGTGAAACTGATTTTGTTCGTGGAACTTGTTGCGTGCTGATGTTTTATACCTGAAACTTGTTGCATGTATATTTTCTCTTCGTGAAACAAGTACAATGATTTTTCTCATTGAGAAAACTTGTTTTGTTCATGGAAATTTTGTCCGTGCTTATTTCATTGTTCGTGATCCACGTTAAATATTGAATTTTTGGTTTGTGAAACTTGTTGCAGTTTGTTTTTTTTTCTCTTCACGAAACTTGTACATTGATTTTTTTACCTCGTGAAACTGATTTTGTTAAAGGAACTTGTTGTGTGCTGATTGTTTTTTTAGTTAGTGGAACTTGTTGCATGCTGTTTTTTATTCGTAAAACTTGATGCATGTTGATTTTTGCTCTTCGTGAAACATGTGCATTGATTTTTTTTTTCCTCCCGAAACTAATTTTGTCCATGATTCTGGAACTTGTTGCTTGCTGTTTTTTTTTGTTCGTGAAACTTGTTGCATGTTGCTTTTTTTCTCTTCGCAAAATTTGTACACTGATTTTTCTCCTCGTGAAACTGATTTTGTTCAAGGAACTTGTTGCATGATGGTTTTCTGTTCATGAAATTTGTTGCATGTTGATTTTTCTCTTCGTGAAACTTGCACATTGATTTTTTATTCTTCTCTTGAAGCCAATTTTGTTCACGGAACTTGACCATGCTGGTTTATGCCTGTGGAACTTGCTGAGTGCTGATTTTTCTTCGTGAAACTTGTTTCATGCTGATTTTTTTTTTCTCTTTGCGAAATTTAAACAATGATTTTCTCCCCGTTAAACTGACTTTGTTCGTGGAACTTGTTGCGTGCTGATTTTTTTATTCTTGAAACTTGTTGCATCTTTATTTTTTCTCTTCGTGAAACAAGTACATTGATTTTTTTCTACCCAGTGAAACTGATTTTGTTCATGGAACTTATTGCTTGCATATTTCTTTGTTCGTGATCAATATTAAATGTCGATTTTTCTCATCGTGAAACTTCCATAATAACTTTCCTCATTGATAAAACTGGTTCTGTTCATGGAAATTGTTGCATGCTTATTTATGTTCTTGGAAATTGTTGAGTGATGATCTTTTGTTCGGGAAACCTGTTGCAGCGTGATTTTGTTTATTCTCTTCTCGTATTGTTTTTGGTTCGTGGAACTTGTTGCTTGCTGTTTTTTTATTCGTGAAATTTGTTGCAGGTTGATTTTTTCTCTTCGTGAAACATGTACATTGATTATTTTTCTCCTCCTGAAACCAATTTTTTTCATAGAACATACTGCATTCATATTTTTTTAATCGTGGATTTTTTTTGTGTGCTGACTGTTTTTTTTGTTCGTGAAACTAGTTGCATGTTGATTTTTTTTTCTCTTTGCAAAACTCATACACTGATTTTTCTCCTCGTGAAACTGATTTTGTTCAAGGAACTTATCACGTGCTGATTTTTTTTCGTTCGTGAAACTTGTTGCATGTTGCTTTTTTTCTCATGATGTCCTGCATTAACCCCCCCCCCCCTAGTATATAACCGCCCTCCCTCACGCCCCCCCCCCCGGATAATACCCCTGGGCAATACCTCCCCCCGTGGAAAACCCCCTGTGGAAAATAACGCTTTCCAAATTTGAGAATTTCATTTAAGTTTTTTTCCGTAGGGGGGAGGAATTTTGGTACTTCTGTATTATGCACATTATGCACCCCTCACTACAGTTTATATTGTGTAAAACTCGAGAAGAAACCTGTTTCTTCGTTCGTTTTTTTCAGATTTGCATGAGACAACACAAAGAGAAGTGACAGAATATATGGGAAATATATAATTTGGGCTATATATTTGCGCATAAGGGGGGGGGTGGTAAAGTATTTGGACAGTTTGAAGTCAGAAAACAATTCTTTCTAGGTATGGCCACATAAAAATTACAGAAGAATAGCAAGGTATCTCGAAATTTGGTTGACTTAAAAAAAAAAAATCCCAGTATAGAGTATATGTGATGTTTCATTTAAGCGTTTTTTCCATGCGTTGAGTTTTTTTTTTCAATGACCTTTTTTCAAAGCATTAAGTACTATTATTAGGTTAATGTATTGTTTCATTTGAGTATTTCATGATGATTGCTGATCAAAGTTTATGTTATTTGTGCCTTTCATTTATGTAATTTTACTATTTTCATAGCCGTATATTTGGCTTTAAAATACACTTTTCTATCTATCTATATGATATGCAGAATATTTATACCAAACACATTTTGCATGCAAACCCGCTATACTTTAACCCCCGCCCTAATATGCAAATATATAACCCAAATTTATTTCTAAAGCAATGAAGAAACTGACATAAAAACTGACGCGTTCTCGAATTTTACACAGCGTAAACTTGAGTGTACGGCGCATAATACACAAGTACCAAAATTCCTCTCCCCTACGGAAAGATAAAAAATTAAAGTCAAACAAAATTCTCACATTTGGGAAGCCTTATTTTCCACGAGAGGGGGGATATTTTCTGGGCGAGTATTTACTGTGGGGGTATTTCCCGTGGGTTAACGCCAAGAACCCTTCAAAATACCTTCCCAGGACATACTTTAGCCTGTAGACCCTTCCCTGAAAGTATCATATTCCTAAACCTGACCCCTTACAAAAAAGCCAAGGATAAAAACAAGAATATTCATTTATGATTCAAAAGTATGTACGTAGCCTCCCAAACATAAACCAATCTATACCACTTTTTATAGTCTCACAGGAGATGTGATATCAGTAACTTTCAGTATACAATTAAAATTATCTTAAAACTTTGACATAAAAATGAAAGACTGTTCATGAAACTTTGACGTAGCTTCAGAAAGACTGTTCAGCTTACTCAATGAAGTACAGACAGACAGAAAGAATCGTTTGGTAACAGTAACTTTGGCTTCCACAATTCAGACGAAACGAGCCGGAGTTACAGCAGACACACTAACGGTTGACCAGCCCCTTAGAAAGAGACTATAAGGAGTAGTCGCGTCTGCCAGCAAAACTGAGTTACTAGTAGGAATCCATTATTGACTCAGAAGCTAAGTTTACAACATTGCCAGATAAGAAAGGTACTATTTGGTACTTTAAAGGTGCCTTTTTCAAGGTCAATCAAGGAACTTGGAAATACTGTGGGGATAATGCACATGCGCACTGAATACTAACGGGACAATGTTATTGATCCACTAACGGGTCAAGATCACGTGTCTTATTCAAGGTCAATCAGGGGATGTTTCTATGTGTATTGATCCACTAACGGGACAGGATCATGTGTCTATTTCTAGGCCAATCAGGGAGTCGGAAATATTAACGGGACATGATTGCAGTGAATATAAGGAATGATTATTGCTATAGTTGTTATTAGTGTGAGAATAGAATTGATTGGGTTCCTACTGTTACTGACTGATCAGAGTGGGCTGCTCACATAAAAAAAACATATGATAGAGACATATTATGAACATAATGCTGTATCTGAAATTTTTGCTATTTCTTATACTTTTTTCACTTACATGAAGACTAATGAGCTGCGACTTTGCGTTTTCTCTTTACTATTTGCGAATAACTCTGGCGATAGTGGTAAAAAAATATCCGCTTAACTCAGACTCAATGGTCTAAGGCCTGGTTTCCGTATTTCGTCCAAATTTTCTGTCCCCGTCCTGAACTTAACGGGCTGTCATGTGAAACCTAAAAGGGCGAAAAAAAGTAGGGGTCGATGAAGAAAAATGTCTTAATTAAACATCTTTAGAGTCTGAATGAAATACGACTGCACTTAGTTTCAAAATTAAATACATATCAAGCTCCTAGCTGACATGCCACAAACAATTTACAAGTTTGATTTTAGAAATAGTAAAGAAAAAACAAGAAAACAAGAGCCCCTGAAAAATATTGGGGGGTGCCCCCAGTCTCCCTGGATCCACCCCTGCCTATGATGTTTCTTTTTACAGAGTAAAAACTATAAAGCGCTTTTATGAGTAGGCTTCTTTTTATTGAGAGTAGGGCCTAAAGCACAATTCTGAAGACATTTATACATAATGAAAAAATAAAGCGAAGAGCTCAAAGATTCCCACTCTAAAACTCAGAAAAAAAATGCATAACGATTATTTCGTCAGTGTATTTTTTAAATAATGACAGGATATCAGAAAATGTCCTTTTTGATAAACTTATTAATATCAAAATTCGTGGTTTTTTTTAGTTTTGGTTTTTATTTAGCCACACCATTCATTTCTTAAAGTTCGTTATCAAGAACTGATTATTTTTTTAGTAAAAACAGCTCATGTTAACACTCTGCTTGTAAGTAAATACATAATTTACAATTTACCATTCTTAAGTAATACAAATAAATAAAACAATGTCAGCCATTCTCTCGCCAATCAATTAATTTTGTATTCCAAAGATGGTAAGAGCACCTAGGATATTTTGTCTATTCCCATCTCTCTGTTTTTGGCTAGTCACAGTTACATTCTAGTCACAGTTACATTCTCTTAATTTTTCAAAGTTCATTTTGATTTTCTATCATTGAAATGCAAGAGTTGGAATATTTCAGTAGTGTTTTGTCGTGGTTTAGCTTGTCACAGTTACATTCTCTTAATTTTTCAAAGTTCTCTTTGAATTTCTTTCATTAAAATGCAAGAGTTGGAATATTTCAGTAGTGTTTTGTTATGGTTTACCTTGTCACAGTTACATTTTCTTGATTTTTAAAAGTTAATTTTGAATTTCTGTCGTTAAAATGCAAGAGTTGGAATATTTCAATAGTGTTTTGTTGTGGTTTACCTTGCCACAGTTACATTTTCTTGATTTTTAAAAGTTCATTTTGAATTTCTATCGTTGAAATGCAAGAGTTGGAATAATTCAATAGTGTTTGTCGTGGTTTACCTAGTCATAGTTATATTCGCTTAATTTTTCAAAGTTGATTCTGGATTTCTTTCGTTGAAATGCAAGAGTTGGAATATTTCAGTAGTGTTTTGTCATGGTTTACCTTATCACAGTTACAGTCTCTTGATTTTCAAAGTTCATTTTTGAATTTATTTCGTTGAAGTGCAAGAGTTGGAATATTTCAGTACTGTTTTGTCGTTGTTTACTTTGCCACAGTTACATTCCCCTGATTTTTCAAAGTTCATTTTGGATTTCTTTCATTGAAATGTGTTTTGTTGTGCTTTACCTTGTCACAGTTACATTCTCTTGATTTTTCAAAGTTCATTTTGGATTTCTTTTGTTGAAATGCAAGAGTTGGAATATTTCTGTAGTGTTTTGTTGTGGTTTACCTTGTCAAAATTACATTTTCTTAATTTTTTAAGGTTCATTTTGAGTTTTTTTCGTTGACATGCAAGAATTGGAATAGTTCAGCAGTGTTTTGCTAGTGGTTTACCTTGTCACAGTTACATTCTCTTTATTTTTCAAAGTTCATTTTGAATTTCTTTCGTTGAAATGCAAGAGTTGGAATATTTCAGTAGTGTTTTGTTGTGGTTTACCTTGTCAAAGATACATTCTCTTAATTTTTCAAAGTTCATTTTGATTTTCTATCATTGAAATGCAAGAGTTGGAATATTTCAGTAGTGTTTTGTCGTGGTTTACCTTGTCAAAGTTACATTCTCTTGATTTTTCAAAGATCATTTTGGTCTCTTTCATTGAAATTCTAGAATTAGATTATTTCAGCAGCGATGGGACTCTCTTTACCATGTCACACTTACATTCTCCTGATTTTTAGAAGTTCATTTTGATGCTCAATTGTTGAAAATGCAATAACTGTAATGTTTCGGTTGTGCGCTGTTATGCTTTACCTTGTCACACTTACATTCTCTTGATTTTTCAAAGTTCTTTTTGGATTTCTTTCGTTGAAATGCAAGAGTTGGAATATTTCAGTAGTGTTTTGTTGTGGTTTACCTTATCACAGTTACAATTTCTTGATTTTTGAAAGTTCATTTTGAATTTCTTTCGTTGAAATGAAAGATTTGTATTATTTAATTAGTGTGTTGTTGTGCTTTACCTTGTCAAATTTAAATTATCTTTATTTTTCAAAGTTAATTTTGTATTTCTTTAGTTGAAATGCAAGAGTTGGAATATTTCAGTAGTGTTTTGTCGTGGTTTACCTTGTCACAATTACATTCTCTTTATTTTTCAACGTTCATTTTGGATTTCATTAGTTGAAATGCAAGAGTTGGAATATTTCAGTAGTGTTTTGTCGTGGTTTACCTTGTCACAGTTACATTCTCTTGATTTTTCAAAGTTCATTTTGGATTTCTTTCGTTGAAATGCAAGACTAGGAATATTTCAGTAGTGTTTTGTCGTGGTTTACCTTGTCACAGTTACATTCTCTTGATTTTCAAAGTTCCTTGTGGATTTCTTTCGTTAAAATGTGTTTTGTTGTGCTTTACCTTGACACAGTTACATTTTCTTGTTTTTCAATGTTCATTTGGATTTCTTTCGTTGAAATGCAAAAGATGGAATATTACAGTAGTGTTTTGTTGTGGTTTACCTTAACACAGTTAGATTCTCTTAATTTTTCAAAGTTCATTTTGGATTTTCTTTTGTGAAATGCAAGAGTTGGAATATTTCAGTAGTGTTTTGCCATGGTTTACTTTCTCACAGTTACATTCTTTTGATTTTTCAAAGATAATTTTGGTTTTCTTTCGTTGAAATGCAAGAGTAGGAATATTTCAATAGTGTTTGTCGTGGTATACCTTGTCACAGTTACATTCTCTTGATTTTTCAAAGTTCATTTTGATTTTCTTCCGTTGAAATGCAAGAGTTGGAATATTTCAGTAGTATTTTGTTTTGGTTTACCTTGTCACACTTACATTCTCTTAATTTTCATAGTTCATTTTGGATTTCTTTCAAGGAAATGCAAGAATTGGAATAATTCAATAGTGTTTGTCGTGGTTTACCTAGTCATAGTTACATTCTCTTAATTTTTCAAAGTTGATTTTGGATTTTTTTCGTTTAAATGCAAGAGTTGGAATATTTCAGCAGTGTTTTGTTGTGGTTTACCTCATCACAGTTACATATTCTTAATTTTCAAAGTTCATTTTGGATTTCTTTCATTGAAATGAAAGAGTTTGAATATTTCAGTAGTGTTTTGTCGTGGTTTACCTTGTAACAGTTACACTCTCTTGATTTTTGAAAGTTCATTTTGGATTTATTTCATTGAAATGTGTTTTTTTGTGATTTTCATTGTCACATTTACATTCTCTTGATTTTTCAAAGTTAATTTTGGATTTATTTCGTTGAAATGCAAGAGTTGGAATATGTCAGTAGTGTTTTGTCGTGGTTTACCTGGTCACAGTTACATTTTCTTAATTTTTCAAAGTTCATTTTGAATTTCTTTGATATTTTGATATTTCAGTAGTGTTTTGTTGTGGTTTAAAATGTAACAGTTACATTCTCTTGAATTTTCAAAGTTCATTTTGGTTTTCTTTCGTTGAAATGCAAGAGTTGGAATATTTCTGTAGTGTTTTGTAGTGGTTTACCTTGTCATAATTACATTTTCTTAATTTTTCAAAGTTCATTTTGAATTTCTTTCGTGGAAATGCAAGAGTTGGAATATTTCAGTACTGTTTTGTCATTGTTTACCTTGTCACAGTTACATTCTCTTAATTTTTCAAAGTTCATTTTGAATTTCTTTCATTGAAATGCAAGAGTTGGATTATTTCAGTAGTGTTTGGTTTCGTTTTACCTTGTCACAGTTACATTCTCTTAATTTTTCAAAGTTCATTTTGATTTTCTATCATTGAAATGCAAGAGTTGGAATATTTCAGTAGTGTTTTGTCGTGGTTTACCTTGTCACAGTTACATTCTCTTAATTATTCAAAGTTCATTTTGAATTTCTTTCGTTGAAATGCAAGAGTTGGAATTTTTCAGTAGTGTTTTGTTATGGTTTACCTTGTCACAGCTACATTCTCTTGATTTTTCAAAGTTAATTTTGAATTTCGTTCGTTGAAATGCAAGAATTGGAATATTTCAATAGTGTTTTGTTTTGGTCTACCTTGTCACAGTTACATTCTCTTGATTTTTCAAAATTCATTTTGAATTTCTATCGTTGAAATGCAAGAGTTGGAATGTTTCAGTAGTGTTTTGTCATGGTTTACCTTGTCACAGTTACATTATCTTGATTTTTCAAAGTTAACTTTGGATTTCGTTCATTGAAATGCAAGAGTTGGAATATTTCAGTAGTGTTTTGTTATGGTTTACCTTGTCACAGTTACATTCTCTTGATTTTTCAAATTTTATTTTGGATTTCTTTCGTTGAAATGCAAGAGTTGGAATATTTCAATAGTGTTTTGTTGTGGTTTACCTTGTCACATTTAAATTTTCTTGATTTTTCAAATTTCATTTTGTTTTTCTTTAATTGAAATGCAAGAGTTGGAATATTTCAGTAGTGTTTCGTTGTGGTTTACCTTGTCACAGTTATATTTTCTTAATTTTTCAAAGTTCATTTTGAATTTCTATCGTTGAAATGCAAGAGTTGGAATATTTCAGTAGTGTTTTGTTGTGGTTTAACATGTCACAGTTACATTCTCGTGATTTTTCAAAGTTCATTTTGTATTTATTTCATTGAAATGCGAGAGTTGGAATATTTCAGTATTGTTTTGTCATGGTTTAATATGTCAGAGTTACATTCTCTTGATTTTTAAAGTTCATTTTGAATTTCTTTCGTTGAATGCGAGAGTTGGAATATTTCAGTAGTGTTTTGTTGCGGTTTACCTTGTCACAGATACATTCTCTTAATTTTTCAAAATTCATTTTGATTTTCTATCATTGAAATGCAAGAGTTGGAATATTTCCGTAGTGTTTTGTCGTGGTTTGCCCTGTCAAAGTTACATTCTCTTGATTTTTCAAAGATCATTTTGGTTTTCTTTCGTTGAAATGCAACAGTTGGAATATTTCAGTAGTGTTTTGTTCTGGTTTACCTTGTCACACTTACATTCTCTTCATTTTTCAAAGTTCATTTTGGATTATTTTCGATGAAATGCAAGAGTTGAAATATTTCAGTAGTGTTTTTTTGTGGTTTACCTTGTCACATTTACATTCTCTTAATTTTTCAAAGTTCATTTTGAAATTCTTTCGTTGAAATGCAAGAGTTGGAATATTTCAGTAGTGTTTTGTTGTGGTTTACCTTGTCAAAGTTACATTCTCTTTATTTTTCAAAGTTAATTTTGGATTTCATTCGTTGAAATGCAAGAGTTGGAACATTTCAGTAGTGTTTTGCTGTGGTTTACCTTGTCACAGTTACATTCTCTGTATTTTTCAAAGTTCATTTTGGATTTCATTCGTTGAAATGCAAGAGTTGGAATATTTCAGTAGTATTTTGCCATGGTTTACTTTTTCACAGTTACTTTCTCTTGATTTTTCAAAGTTCATTTTGGATTTCATTCGTTGAAATGCAAGAGTTGGAATATTTCAGTAGTCTTTTGTCGTGGTTTACTTTGTCACAGTTACATTCTCTTGATTTTTCAAAGTTCATTTTGGATTTCTTTCGTGAAATGCAAGAGTTGGAATATTTACGTAGTATTTTGCCGTGGTTTAATTTGTCAAAGTTACATTTTCTTGATTTTTCAAAGATAATTTTGGTTTTCTTTCGTTGAAATCCAAGAGTTGGAATATTTCAGTAGTGTTTTGTTGTGGTTTACCTCGTCAAATTTACATTCTCTTAATTTTTCAAAGTTCATTTTGAATTTCTTTCGATGAAAAGCAAGAGTTTAAATATTTCAGGAGTGTTTTGATATTGTTTACCAAGTCACAACTATATTGTATTGGTTTTTCCTGCTGCATTTTGGTTTTCTTTCCTTGAAATGCAAAAGTTAAAATATTTAAGTTGTTTTTTATCGTGGTTTACCTTGTCAAAGTAACATTATCATAATTTTTCAAAGTTCACTTTGGATTTCGTTCATTGAAATGCAAGAGTTGGAATATTTCAATAGTGTTTTGTTCTGGTTTACCTTGTCACAGTTACATTCTCTTGATTTTTCAAATTTTATTTTGTATTTCTTTCGTTGAAATGCAAGAGTTGGAATATTTCAATAGTATTTTGTTTTGGTTTACCTTGTCACATTTACATTTTCTTGATTTTTCAAATTTTATTTTGTATTTCTTTCATTGAAATGCAAGAGTTGGAATATTACAGTAGTGTTTCGTTGTGGTTTACCTTGTCACAGTTATATTTTCTTAATTTTTCAAAGTTCATTTTGAATTTCTATCGTTGAAATGCAAGAGTTGGAATATTTCAGTAGTGTTTTGTTGTGGTTTAACATCTCAAAGTTTCATTCTCGTGATTTTTCAAAGTTGATTTAGGATTTTTTTCGATTAATTGAGATAGTTGGATTATTTCAGTAGTGTTTAGTCATGGTTTGATACGTCACAGTTACATTCTCTTGATTTTTCAAAGTTCAGTTTGAATTTATTTTGTTGAAATGCAAGAGTTGGAGTATTTCAGTAGTGTTTTGTTGCGGTTTACCTTGTCACAGATACATTCTCTTAATTTTTCAAAATTCATTTTGATTTTCTATCATTGAAATGCAAGAGTTGGAATATTTCCGTAGTGTTTTGTCGTGGTTTGCCCTGTCAAAGTTACATTCTCTTGATTTTTCAAAGATCATTTTGGTTTTCTTTCATTGAAATTCAACAGTTGGAATATTTCAGTAGTGTTTTGTTGTGGTTTACCTTGTCACACTTACATTCTCTTCATTTTTCAAAGTTCATTTTGGATTATTTTCGATGAAATGCAAGAGTTGAAAAATTTCAGTAGTGTTTTTTTGTGGTTTACCTTGTCACATTTACATTCTCTTAATTTTTCAAAGTTCATTTTGAAATTCTTTCGTTGAAATGCAAGAGTTGGAACATTTAAGTAGTGTTTGGTTGTGGTTTACCTTGTCAAAGTTACATTCTCTTTATTTTTCAAAGTTAATTTTGAATTTCATTCATTGGAATGCAAGAGTTGGAATATTTCAGTAGTGTTTTGCCGTGGTTTACCTTGTCACAGTTACATTCTCTGGATTTTTCAAAGTTCATTTTGAATTTCTCTCATTGAAATGCAAGAGTTGGAATATTTCAGTAGTGTTTTGCCATGGTTTACTTTGTCAAAGTTACATTCTCTTGATTTTTCAAAGATAATTTTGGTTTTCTTTCGTTGAAATCCAAGAGTTGGAATATTTCAGTATTGTTTTGTTGTGGTTTACCTCGTCACAGTTACATTCTCTTGATTTTTCAAAATTCATTTTGGATTTCTTTCAATGAAATGCAAGAGTTGGAATATTTCAATAGTGTTTTTTCGTGGTTTACCTAGTCACAGCTATATTCTATTGATTTTTCCAACTTTATTTTGGTTTTCTTTCGTTGAAATGCAAGAGTTGAAATATTTCAGTAGTGTTTTGTCGTGGTTTACCTTGTCACAGTTACATTCTCTTGATTTTTTAAATTTCATTTTGGTTTTCTTTCGTTGAAATGCAAGAGTTGGAATATTTCAGTAGTGTTTTGTTGTGGTTTACCTTGTCACACTTACATTCTCTTAATTTTTCAAAGTTCATTTTGGATTTCTTTCGATGAAATGCAAGAGTTAAAAAATTTCAATAGTGTTTGTCATGGTTTACCTGGTCATAGTTACATTCTCTTAATTTTTCAAAGTTCATTTTGGATTTATTTCGTTGAAACGCAATATTTGGAATATTTCAGCAGTGTTTTGTTGTGGTTTACCTTATCACAGTTACATTTTAAAAATTTCCAAAGTTCATTTTGGATTTCTTTCGTTGAAATGCAATAGTTGGAATATTTCAGTAGTGTTTTTTCATGGTTTACCTTGTCACAGTTAAATTCTCTTAATTTTTCAAAGTTCATTTTGATTTTTTTTGTTGAAATGTAAGAGTTGGAATATTTCAGTAGTGTTTTGTCATGGTTTACATTGTCACACATACATTCTCTTGATTTTTCAAAGTTAATTTTGAATTTCATTCGTTGAAATGCAAGAGTCGGAATATTTCAGTAGTGTTTTGTCGTGGTTTTCCTTGTCACAGTTACATTCACTTGATTTTTCAAGGTTCATTTTGGATTTCTTTCATTGAAATGCAAGAGTTGGAATATTTCAGTAGTGTTTTATCGTAGTTTACATTGTCACAGTTATATTCTCTTGATGTTTCAAATATAATTTTGGATTTCTTTTATTGAAATGCAAGAGTTGGAATATTTTAGTTATATTTTGTCGTGCTTTACCTTGTCACAGTTACATTCTCTTTACCTTGTCACAGTGACATTCTCTCGATTTTTCTAAGTTCTTTTTGGATTTCTTTCGTTGAAATGTGTTTTGTTGTGCTTTCCCTTGACACAGTTACATTTTCTTGATTTTCAAAGTTCATTTGGATTTCTTTCGTTGAAATGCAAGAGTTGGAATATTTCAGTAGTGCTTTGCTGTGGTTTACCTTGTCAAAGTTACATTCTCTTTATTTTTCAAAGTTAATTTCGAATTTCTTTCGTTGAAATGCAAGAGTTGGAATATTTCAGTAGTGTTTTGTCATGGTTTACATTGTCACGGTTACATTTTCTGAATTTTTGAAACTTCATTTTGGTATTTTTTCGTTGAAAAGTAAGAGCTGGAATATTTCAGTGGTATTTTGTCGTGGTTTACCTTGTCACAGTTACATTTTATTGATTTTTCAAAAATAATTTTGGTTTTCTTTCGTTGAAATGCAAGAGTTGGAATATTTCAGTAGTGTTTTGTTGTGGTTTACCTAGTCACAATTACATTCTCTTGATTTTTCAAATTTAATTTTGAATTTTTTTCGATGAAAAGCAAGAGTTTGAATATTTCAATAGTGTTTTGTCGTGGTTTACCTAGTCACAGTTATATTCTCTTTATTTTTCAAACTTCAATTTGGTTTTCTTTCCTTGAAATGCAAGAGTTGGAATATTTCAGTAGTGTTTTGTCATGGTTTACCTTGTCACAGATACATTCTCTTAATTTTTCAAAGTTCATTTTGGATTTCTTCCGTTGAAATGCAAGAGTTGGAATATTTCAGTAGTGTTTTGTCGTGGTTTACCTTGTCACACTTACATTCTCTTAATTTTTCAAAGTTCATTTTGGATTTCTTTCGATGAAATGCAAGAGTTAAAAAATTTCAATAGTGTTCGTCATGGTTTACCGGGTCATAGTTACATTCTCTTAATTTTTCAAAGTTCATTTTGGATTTCTTTCGTTGAAACGCAATATTTGGAATATTTCAGCAGTGTTTTGTTGTGGCTTACCTTATCATAGTTACATTTTAAAAATTTCCAAAGTTCATTTTGAATTTCTTTCGTTGAAATGCAAGAGTTGGAATATTTCAGTAGTGTTTTCTCATGGTTTACCTTGTCACAGTTAAATTCTCTTAATTTTTCAAAGTTCATTTTGAATTTTTTTCGTTGAAATGCAAGAGTTGGGATATTTCAGTAGTGTTTTGTCATGGTTTACATTGTCACACATACATTCTCTTGATTTTTCAAAGTTAATTTTGAATTTCATTCGTTGAAATGCAGGAGTTGGAATATTTCAGTAGTGTTTTATCGTGGTTTGCCCTGTCACAGGTCCATTTTCTTGATTTTTCAAAGTTCATTTTGAATTTCTTTCCTTGAAATGCAAGAGTTGGAATATTTAAGTAGTGTTTTGTCGTGGTTTACTTTGTCAAAGTTACATTCTATTGATTTTCCAAAGTTCATTTTGGATTTCTTTCATTGAAATGCAAGAGTTGGAATATTTCAGTAGTATTTTGTCGTGGTTTACTATGTCACAGTTACATTCTCTCGATTTTTCAAAGTTCTTTGTGGATTTCTTTCGTTGAAATGTGTTTTGTTGTGATTTACCCTGTCATAATTACATTTTCTTGATTTTTCAAAGTTCATTTGGATTTCTTTCGTAGAAATGCAAGAGTTAGAATATTTCAGTAGTGTTTTGTCGTTGTTTGCTTAGTCACAGTTACATTTTCTTTATTTTTCAAAGTTCATTTGAAATTTCTTTCATTGAAATGCAAGAGTTGGAATATTTCAGTAGTGTTTTGTCGTGGTTTACCTTGTCACACTTACATTCTCTTAATTTTTCAAAGATCATTTTCGATTTTTATCGTTGAAATGCAAGAGTTGGAATATTTCAGTAGGATTTTGTTGTAGTTTACCTTGTCACAGTTACATTCTCTTGATTTTTCAAATTTCTTTTTGGAATTACTTTCGTTGAAATGCAAGAGTTGGAATATTTCAGTAGTGTTTTGTTGTAGTTCACCTTGTCACAGTTACATTCTCTTGATTTTTCAAAGTTCATTTTGAATTTTTTTTTGTTGAAATGTAAGAGTTGGAATATTTCAATAGTGTTTTTTCATGGTTTTTTTGTCACTGTTACATTTTCTTGATTTTTCAAATTTCATTTTGAATTTTTTTCGTTGATATGCAGGATTTGGATTATTTCAGTAGTGTTCTGTCGTGGTTTACTTTGTCAGAGTTACATTCTCTTGCTTTTTCAAGTTCATTTTGAATTTCACTCATTGAAATGCAAAAGTTTGAATACTTCAGTGGTGTTTTGTCGTGTTTTGCCCTGTCAAAGTTAAATTCTCGTAATTTTTATAAGTTCATTTGGGATTCCTTTCATTGAAATTCAAGAGTTGGAATATTTCAGTAGTGTTTTGTTATGGTTTACCTAATCACAGTTACATTCTCTTGATTTTTTAAAGTTCATTTTGGATTTCTTTCATTGAAATGCAAGAGTTGGAATATTTCAGTAGCGTTTTGTCATGGTTTACCTTGTCACAGTTACATGCTCGTGATTTTTCAAAGTTCATTTTGGATTTCATTCGTTGAAATGCAAGAGCTAGAATATTTCACTAGTGGTTCGTACCTGGGTTGGTTTTTTGCAAGTCCAAGAACTTGTCTTTATTGGTTTGAATGTCTAAAGTGCATGCCTTTATCTGTTTCTATATCTGAATCTATTTGTTTACATGTCTGGGTTGGTGTTAGGTTAGTTTAGGTTAGCTAAGTTAAGTTAGGTTAGGTATTAAAAATTTCTCCATGTTTAAGTAAGTTTAGGTTAGGTTAGCTTATCATGAGCGCTCTAGGCTAGATTAAGTTAGGTTAGGTTAGGTTCAGTTAGGTTTCGTTAGCCTACGTACGCGCGCGTACGTGGGCAAACCTAACCTAACTTAACCTAACCTAACTTGATCTAGCCTAGCCTAACCTAACCATACCTAACGGAATTTCCCCCCAGGTCGACTTTGTATCATGCTTAAGTTAGGTTACCTTATCATGAGCACTGATGATAAGCTAACCTGACCTAACCTAACTTTAACATGGAGAAATCTTTACTAGCTAACCTAACCTAACTTAGCTAACCTAAACTAACATAAAACCAACCTAGACATGTTAACAAATAGATACAGACATAGAAACAGATAAAGACATGCACTTTAGACATTTAAACCAACAAAGACAAATTCTTGGACTTTTAAAAAACCAACCCAGATAAAAAACACTAGTGAAATATTCCAAATGTTGCATTTCAACGAAAGAAATCCAAAATGAACTATAAAAAATCAAGAGAATGTAACTCTGACAAGGTAAACCATGACGAAACATTACTGAACTATTCGAACTCTTGCATTTCAATGAAAGAAATCCAAAATGAACTTTGAAAAATCAAGAGACTGTAACAGTGACTAGGTAAACCATAACAAAACACTACTGAAATATTCCAACTCTTACATTTCAATGAAAAAATTTCAAATGAACTTTGAAATATCAAGAGAATGTAACTGTGACAAGGTAAACCACGAAAAAAGACCACTGAAGTATTCCAACTCTTGCATTTCAATGAGTGAAATTCAAAATGAACTTTGAAAAATCAAGAGAATGTAACTTTGTTAAGGTAAAACACGACAAAACACTACTGAAATATTCCAACTCTTGCATTTCATTGAAAAAAATTCAAAATGAACTTTGAAAAATCAAGAGAATGTAACAGTGACAAGGTAAACCATGACAAAACACTATTGAAATATTCCAACTCTTACATTTGAACAAAAGAAATTCAAAATAAACTTTGAAAAATCAAGAGAATGTAACTGTGACAAGGTAAACTACAACAAAACACTACTGAAATATTCCAACTCTTGCATTTCAGTGAAAGAAATTCAAAATGAACTTTGAAAAAACAAGAGAATGTAACTGTGACAAGGTAAACCATAACAAAACAATATTGAAATATTTCAACTCTCGCATTTCAACGACAGAAATTTGAAATGAACTTTGAAAAATCAAGAAAATGTAACTATGATAAGGTAAACCACAACAAAACACTGCTGAAATATTCCAACTCTTGCATTTCAACGAGTGAAATCCAAAATAAACTTTGAAAAACTAAGAGAATGTAAATATGACTAGGTAAACCACGACAAAACACTATTTAAATATTCCATCTCTTGCATTTCATTGAAAAAAATCCAAAATGAACTTTGAAAAATTAAGAGAATGTAAGCTTGACAAGGTAAACCACAACAAAACACTACTGAAATATTCCAACTCTTGCATTTCAACGAAAGAAAACCAAAATGAAGTTTGAAAAATCAAGACAATGTAACTGTCACTTGGTAAACCATGACAAAACACTATTGAAATATTCCAACTCTTGCATTTCATCGAAAAAAATCAAAAATGAAATTTGAAAATCAAGAAAATGTAACTATGACTAGGTAAACTAAAACAAAACACTACTGAAATATTCCAGATCTTGCGTTTCGACGAAAGAAAACCAAAATTATCTTTGAAAAATCAAGAGAATGTAACTGTGACAAAGAAAACCACTGCAAAACACTACTGAAATATTCCAACTCTTGCATTTCACGAAAGAAATCCAAAATGAACTTTGAAAAATTTAGAGAATTTAACTGTGTTAAGGTAAACCACAACAAAACACTACTGAAATATTCCAACTCTTGCATTTCAACGAAAGAAATTCAAAATCAACTTTGAAAAATCAAGAAAATGTAACTGTGTCAAGGTAAAGCACGACAAAACACATTTCAACGAAAGAAATCCACAATAAACTTTGAAAAATCAAGAGAATGTAAATGAGACAAAGTAAACTACGACAAAACACTGCTGAAATATTCCAACTCCTGTATTTCAACGAAAGAAATCCAAAATGAACTTTGAAAAATCAAGAAAATGTAACTATGATAAGGTAAACCACAACAAAACACTGCTGAAATATTCCAACTCTTGCATTTCAACGAGTGAAATCCAAAATGAATTTTGAAAAACTAAGAGAATGTAAATATGACTAGGTAAACCACGACAAAACACTATTTAAATATTCCATCTCTTGCATTTCATTGAAAGAAATCCAAACTGAACTTTTAAAAATTAAGAGAATGTAAGCTTGACAAGGTAAACCCCAACAAAACACTACTGAAATATTCCAACTCTTGCATTTCAACGAAAGAAAACCAAAATGAAGTTTGAAAAATCAATACAAACTAACTGTGACTATGTAAACCATGACAAAACACTATTGAAATATTCCAACTCTTGCATTTCATCGAAAGAAATCCAAAATGAACTTTGAAAAATCAAGAGATACATAACTGTGACAAGGTAAACCACAACAAAACACTACTGAAATATTCCAACTCTTGCATTTCAATGAAAGAAAACCAAAATGAACTTTGAAAAATCAAGAGAACGTAACTGTGACAAAGAACCCCACGGCAAAACACTACTGAAATATTCCAACTCTTGCATTTCACGAAAGAAATCCAAAATGAACTTTGAAAAATTAAGAGAATTTAACTGTGTTAAGGTAAAGCACGACAAAACACATTTCAACGAAAGAAATTCACAATGAACTTTGAAAAATCAAGAGAATGTAAATGTGACAAAGTAAACTACGACAAAACACAACTGAAATATTCCAACTCTTGTATTTAAACGAAAGAAATCCAAAATGAACTTTGAAAAATCAAAAGAATGTAACTGTGACAAAGTAAACCACGGCAAAACACTACTGAAATATTCCAACTTTTGCTTTTCAACGAATAAATCTGAAATGAAATTTAAAAAATCAAGAGAATGTAAGGTCGACAAGGTAAACCACAACAAAACACTACTGAAATATTCCAACTCTTGCATTTCGACGAAAGAAATTCAAAATGAACTTTGAAAAATTAAGTGAATGTAAGTGTGACAAGGTAAACCACAACAAAACACTACTGAAATATTCCAACTCTTGCATTTCATCGAAAGAAAGCCAAAATGATCTTTGAAAAATCAAGAGAATGTAACTGTGAACAGGTAAACCACGACAAAACACTACTGAAATATTCCAACTCTTGCATATCAATGATACAAAATCAAAATGAATTTTGAAAAATTAAGAGAATGTATCTGTGACAAGGTAAACCGCAACAAAAACTACAGAAATATTCCAACTCTTGCATTTCAACGAAAGAAATTCAAAAGGAACTTTGAAAAATCAAGAGAATGTAACTGTGACATATTAAACCATGACAAAACACTACTGAAATATTCCAACTCTCGCATTTCAATAAAAGAAATACGAAATGGACTTTGAAAAATCAAGAGAATGTAACTGTGACAGGTTAAACCACAACAAAACACTAGTGAAAGATTCCAACTCTTGCATTTCAACGATATAAATTAAAAATGAACTTTGAAAAATCAAGAAAATGTAATTGTGACAAGGTAAACCACAACAAAACACTACAGATATATTCCAACTCTTGCATTTCAACGATAGAAATTCAAAATGAACTTTGAAAAATTAAGAGAATGGAACTGTGACAAGGTAAACCACAACGAAACACTACTGAAATATTCCAACTCTTGCATTTCAATGAGAGAAATCCAAAATGAACTTTGAAAAATCAAAAGAATGTAACTGTGGCAAGGTAAACCATAACAAAACACTATTGAAATATTCCAACTCTTGCATTTCAATGAAAGAAATCAAATATTAACTTTGAAAAATTAAAAAAATTTAAATTTACCGTTGTATACAACGACAAAACAATATTGGAATAATCTGATTTGTGCACTTCAGTGAAAGAAACCCAAATCTGACTTCTTAAAATTAAAAAAATTTAAAAGTTGATGGGTAAGGCACGGCAAAATAGTGTTAAAATAATTAAACTCACACATTTCATCGAAAGAAATTCAAAATAAAGTTTGAAAAATCAAGAGAATGTGACTGTGACAAGGTAAACCACAACAATAGACTATTGAAATATTCCAATTCTTGCATTTCAACGAAAGAAATTCAAAATGAAGTTTGAAAAATTAAGAGAATGTACCTGTAACAAGGTAAACCACGACAAAACACTACTGAAATATTCCAACTCTTGCATTTCAATGATAGAAAATCAAAATGAACTTTGAAAAATTAAGAGAATGTAACCTTGACAAGGTAAACCACAACAAAACACTTCTGAAATATTCCAACTCTTGCATTTCAATGATAGAAAATCAAATGAACTTTGAAAAATCAAGAGAATGTAACTGTGACAAGGTAAACCACGACAAAACACTACTGAAATAATCCAACTCTTGCATTTCAATGAAAATAATTCAAAATGAACTTTGAAAAATTAAGAGAATGTAACTGTGACAAGGTAAACCTTGACAAAACACTACTAAAATATTACAACTCTTGCATTTCAACGAAAGAAATTAAAAATGAACTTTGAAAAATTAAGAAAATGTAATTGTGACAAGGTAAACCACAACAAAACACTATAGAAATATTCTAACTCTTGCATTTCAACGAAAGAAATCCAAAATGAACTTTGAAAAATCAAGAAAATGAAACTGTGTCAAGGTAAAGCACAACAAAACACATTTCAACGAAGGATATGCTCAATGAACTTTGAGAAATCAAGAGAGTGTAAGTGTGCCAAGGTAAACCATTACATAACACTACTGAAATATTCTAACTCTTGCATTTCAAATAAAGAAATCCAAAATGAACTTTGAAAATCAAGAGAATGTAACTGTGATAAGGTAAACCACAACAAAACACTACTCAAATATTCCAACTCATGCCTTTCAATGAAAGAAATCCAAAATGAACTTTGAAAAATAAAGAGAATGTAACTATGACTAGGTAAACCACGACAAAACACTATTGAAATATTCCGAACGAAACAACGAAACACTACTGAAATATTCCAACTCTTGTATTTCATCGAAAGAAATCCAAAATTAACTTTGAAAAATCAAGAGAATGTAAGTGTGACAAGGTAAACCACAACAAAACACTACTGAAATATTCCAACTCTTGCATTGTAACGAAAAAAATCAAAATGAACTTTGAAAAATCTAGAGAATGTAACTGTGACAAGGTAAACAACGACAAAACACTACTGAAATATTCCAACTCTTGCATTTCAACGAAAGAAATCCAAAATGAACTTTGAAAAATAAAGAGAATATAACTGTGACAAGGTAAACCACAACAAAACACTACTGAAATATTCCAACTCTTGCATTTCAACGAAAGAAAACCAAAATTATCTTTGCAAAATCAAGAGAATGTAACTGTGACAAAGTAATCCACGGCAAAACACTACTGAAATATTCCAACTGTCCTAGTCGATTACGTCATTCTATACCCATATATGGACTCCCATCATTACCTCCTGATAGGGTTCTACCGATTATGTAATCAATTTCTCAGAAATCCAACTGTCCTAGTCGATTACGTCATTCTATGCCCATATATGGAGTCCCGTCATGACCTTATGATAGGGTTCTACCGATCATGTAATCAATTTCTCAGAAATACATTTGTCCTAGTCGATTACGTCATTCTATGCCCATATATGGAGTCCTGTCATGACCTCCTGATAGGGTTCTACCGATTATGTAATCAATTTCTCAGAAATTCATTTGTCCTAATCGAATACGTCATTCTATGCCCATAAATGGATTCCCGTTACAAGCTCCTTATAGGGTTCTACCGATTATGTAATCCACTTCTCAGATCATCAATTCTCAATCCATTTGCAATCAATTTCTCAGAAACCCATTTCCCCTAGGGAGTCTATACCCATGTATGGTGCCCCTCGTCACGAGCTCATGAGGTTAGGCTAGGTTACGCAATCAATTTCTTGGAAACGTGTTCTCCCTGGGGATTCCATGCCTGTATATGGTGTGGGATCATGACTGACAGCACAGGTGTTCTCCCTAGGGACTCTATGCCCATATATGGTGTGGGATCGGGACTGAAAGCACAGGTGTTCTCCCTAGGGACTCTATGCCCATATATGGACTCCCGTCGGCATTAAACTAAATTGTAGATGGCAGCAGGGGTGAGTCGTGGGAGTCAATAGGGGGTTCTACTTTAGTCACTTGAAAACAGAACTATAAATTTTAATTTCCGTTCAAATGAGCCGAATGCCAATCTTGTAGAAAAATTGGTTCGATAATATTCCCCTTATATCATCTTAATTGTATAGCCTTTTTCCCTGGGACAAGGGAGGTTTATATCATCACCAAAAGTATAATCATTGGGCTCTTGAACTCTGCTGAAAAAATAGCTTTCCCGATTGTTGATCGGACGACTTTGGGGGAGGGAGGTTCGAAGCAAAAGGTCTAGGTGCTCCCCCAGTCCTTTTGGTTACCTCAAAAGGGCACTAGAACATTTATTTTCCGTTTGAATTAGGCCTTTTGCAATGTTCTAGGACCATTGGTTTTATACAATCACTTCTTCTGGCAAAACATATATACAAAATTCCACATTTTGGTAGACAGAAGCTTGAAACCTCTTAGCTAGGGTTCTCTGATACGCTGAATCTGATAGTGTGATTTTCATTAATATTATTTGACTTTTAGGGTGTATTTTTTCCTTCTTTATATATTCGAAAAAAAATTTTTTGACTCGTAGCCTTTAGTGTGTATCTCAACAATAAATGAATATTGAATGTAAACCAATAAATATATTGAGAAAAAAAACCGAAGAGTAATGAATCCAATTTAAACCAAGAAATACAAAGCAGTGAGGTTGCCATACAGGAATACACGCTCCTCAGGAGGGATCGAAAGCGTACTGACGGCACTAAATACGGAGGAGGAGGTGTTGCTGTTTATCTACAGAGCCAAATACCTTATTCATGCCTGAACATACCAGATTCAGCAGGCGAAGAAGCTCTGTGGGTTAGGGTGACCCTCCCAAATAAATCTGTAATTGTCGGTACCGTGTATAACCCTCCAACTTACCAGATTACCAGCTACCTTGAATCCTCCCTCAAATATATTCGGGGCAAGTACGCTAAGTCCGGAACCTTCCCACGAACATGGAGGTCCGCCCATGTTATACCTACTCTAAAGCCAGAAGGCGATCCAAAGAGCGTGGGCTCCTACAGGCCTATTAGCCTTTTCTCCTGTGTTTGCAAAGTCTGCGAGAGCGTCTCCAATAAAACACTTCATCAGTACCTGGAATCAAATGACCTTCTAGGTGATCGCCAATATGGATTTTGTCGGAAACGCTCAACATTAGACTGCCTAGTGGTCCCACAACATAAAATGAATATTGAACATAAACCAAGAAATATATTGAGAAAAAAAAGCCAAGAATATTGTATCCAATCTAAACCAAGAAATACAGAGCAGTGAGGTTGCCATACAGGGATACACGCTCCTAAGGCGGGATCGGCAGCGCGGCGTCTAAGTTTATACCCTTAACCGTTCTTGAGATATTGCAGATATATACCTCCTTTTTCTAATGATAAATCCTGCATGTAAAAAAAGGCAAAGTACATTACAACCCGTGCCCTGGTCTAGAAAAAAAATACATTGTGCCAACATCGTTCTTTACTTAGGCACCGCTACTGCGCTGCCTATGATTTTATTTTTTTTTTCGTCGATATTTTGAAAAACAAAAGCACACTGTTAAGGATACATATAGTTTTCAATAAAACGGAAAGTACATAACAGGCTTTATTCTTTTATGGTTTGGGAAAGGAGAAAGGGGCAGTAACCAAACTCCTCTTAGTAGTAATTTTTGTTGACAATATAAAAATAAACCAGACTATGCGCATAATAATTTTTTAAAAACAATTATTGTAGTAGAAGCAGTAAACAATAGCAGTGTCTGCTTTGACAATAGACTTGTCAAACACGCAAAGGTTTTTTTGTAGTTATATAATAGCTTCAAATTCTATTATTAAGTAACCCTTGTGTTTCAGAAGTCAACGTTAGAAAATTTGGGACAACAATTAAATATAGTCAAACTTTTGTGTAAAGAGCAACGTATCAAGGAGGAGCGAAACCTCCTGATACGAAAATAATTTCCGTTCCGTTTAAGTTATAACGTTGATCCTTATTTTCAGTTGAAAAACATTCTTTTTTTTAAATTTTTTTTCTGATCGTTTTTCTAATAATGCTGGTAAATTTTCAATAATACATTAAAATTACAGTAAAATAAAACAGTTTTTTGTAATAAAAATTACAGTGAAATAAACACTTAAACCGCTGAGCTTCCTGGAATTAATGTTCATTATTTTCAATAATTCCTTACGTTTATACGGACTATTGTGGTAAAGCTTTCTAATTCAGTTAATTATTAATTTAGTAAAAATATATAAGACGCAAATATGAAGTTTTGAAATACCACATTTTATTAAGATAAGGAACATATCCTACCAAGTTCTGTTAACGGGAAATTGAGAAATTACCACTTCCTAGCGATTACGTGGGAAGGTGTGGTTGATAAAAATGTATAAAAGATACATTTTATCGGAAGGGGTGATCTGATACTAACTTTATGCCGGACATACCTCTGGTCCGTTGTTTTTAGAAATACCTTGGAATTTTGTCTTATCATTGTAAGTGCCTAAGTATCTTATTATATATTATTGTAGTTTTTGAGAATTGTGGTCTACTTGGGACAACCAGTCCCAGTAGAATATCTATATCTGTAATTATTATGTGTAAATTGAATAAAAGTATGGTATTTCAGACATCCTCTCTACGATATACCTTTAGCCCTCAAACATACCCAGTCGGTACGTCTCATTAGTTCGGTCATAGTCTAAGGCACGCTACCAAAGTTAAATTACCTTAGGGCCAGAGTTTATCTCCCCTATAAAGGGAGAATAAAGGCATCTACGATTACAACCCCCAAATACCATAAAATACACCTCACAACGACTTCACAACAACTGGTGGTCGCTGGAAAAACTGGGTCAAGAAGGCAAGATAAAAATAGTAGATTGAAATAAAATGGCTTTACCAGATGAAAAAATAACTTCCCTATCAATAGTAATTGAAATTGCAAAAATTATACCTGAATACGCGGGAAATTCAGATGTAGATGAGTTTATCGAAAAATTAAAAATTTTCGACGAACTAGCTGAATCGTTTGAGGATAAGGTCAAAGAGCAATGCATTGCAGCCAGATTAAAGGGAAGAGCCCTTAAACATTTTGAGGCAATTAAGGAAAAAGAGCCCAAGGACATCAGTACTCTAACTGAATCTTTTAAAACAAGATTCATAGAGACAAGCATGTCCGAGAAGCTAAGAACAGAGGTAGCCACATTCGATACCTCAACTAGTATCAGGGAATATGCAGACAAAATTTGTAGATCCATGTTTTTACAATTAGAGAAAGGCGGAAATGACGAGACAGTACAAAAATTACAACTACATACTTTTACCCAAGGGTTACCAAAAAAGTTATTAAGACTAATATTATCGCGGAAACCTGAAAATTTAGAGCAGGCTGTAATACAAATCGAAACAGATGTAAAAATTAACGAGGCTGTGAAAAGGCTTGATCAGATGTCAATAAATAACACAGGAGCCAAAGAAAGTTAAAAATATGAAAGGGGACAGAAAAGGATGAGCTGTGAGGAGCCAAACCGTGAGCCAAAAAGCCCTGAGGAAGGCCAATTCTTCCCACCATGGACTGACCCCTCCCCATTTGACGACCAATCCCATGGTATTAGATCCTTAATGAATTGGAATACCAAGTATTATGGACACCCACCTCCTCCTCCCGAGGAAAATTATAGAGCAAATGGTGGCAGGTCAAGAATATATAGAAATCTATATAGACCCCATGAGGAAGAGCGAATTACCAAGCAATATAGGAAAAGATTCAATTGCTATAATTGTGGCAAACCAAATCACTATGCGGCAGATTGCAGGCATAAAATACCCATAAAAGGCCAGACGTACAAGACAAGACACCAATTCTGAAAGCAGGAGGACAGAAATTTAGGAAGGCAGGGAACAAATAATACTTGGCAAACACCTAATAATATTCCTGAATTTAGGCCTAGGAGGCAAACGGTTAACAATACCCAGAGTCAAACTAGCAGCGCTGAAGAAAACTGGGATAATCCCAGAAACTTTTGGCCAAACAGTGGACATTTAAACGGAGAAACCAGCCTGTAAGGGTCGACAGAGCTGTTTCCTTACAAAGACCCCTATATAGTTTAGAATGTTGTGATAAAAATGCAAATAATAATAATCTACCGATACTGCGTTGTTTTAAAATTGAGTGTTTTCAAAATTTACCATGTTTACTAGATACAGGTGCATATAAATCATTAATTCGAGAGGAAGTTTTTAAGAGGTTTCCTCCTAGTGTCAAAAATCGCGTAAGCAGATGCCAGAAAACCCTCACATCAGTGACAGGGCAAAGACTGACAATTTTGGGAGAATGTCCACTAAAATTTAGTGCAGGGGATAAAGATATAACAGTAACAGTAATAATATGCAAGCAGCAACCATTGCCTTGTATTCTAGGAGTAGATTCCATCAGAAAATATGGGATTGTATGGGAACCCATATCCAATACAATAACAATAAACTAGGCAAATGAAAATAATAGGCAAATTTGCGTAACAACAAATAAAGATGGTGAAGATTTGAATTATAACCTAAAAATAAGCGGAAAAATCACAATAGAAGGGGGAACGACAGCTCAAGTTATAGCTACATTAAATGAAAAAGAAGGAAAGGTTAAAACAAAAGATGCCGTGATAGGGGGACACACCATAAAAGAATACCCTATGATTTTCGTGGAAAATCAAGTTATAAAAATTGAAAATGGTATAACATACTTAAAACTATCGAATCTAAATAATAATAAAATCAAACTGAACCAGGTAGAATTTGGATCAATAGAAAAGAATTCAAATTCAGAAATAAAATCTCTAAAGAGTCCAGAATTAATCGTAAACTTCATTAGCCACGAACATTTATCCTCATTAAAACTACAACCACAAGAAGAGTATTGAGTGGCGAAAACGGATTTTTTGCAACAATTTGATTTAAAACATTTACCGGAGAATTTAAAAACTAGCGTGGAAAATATTCTTTGGGATTTTAAATGGACTTTTGCAAGACACAAAGGGGATTACGGATTAACTCACTTAATCAGGCACAAGAGATCAACAGAGGGCCCTACAATCAAAAAGTCACCGTATAAAACACCTTATCATTTAAAGCCATGGCTAGAAAGCCAAATAAAAGAAATGGAAAATCAGGGAACAATTAAAGAAAGTATTAGTGATTGGTGCTTTCTATTAGTAATAGTCAGATACAAAGATAACACCTGGAGATTATGTATAAACTTTAGAGCACTAAACGCCGTCACGATTAAAGACGTAATGAAGCTACCAAGAATTGATTCGATTTTAGATGCATTAGGGGGCTCAAAATATTACACGAGTTTTGATTTAATAGCAGGATATCGGCAAAGCCCTTTAGATTCAGAAACAAAGCATAAGGCTACAGTAATCTTAGACGACGGGAGAACTTTCGAATTTGAACATATGCCGTTTGGCTTATCATTTAGTCCAAATTGTTTTTGTCGGCTAATGAATTTGGTGTTAAAAGATAACAAACCAGAAAAAAAAAAGATACCTTGGCTTATTTAGATGATGTAATTTTTTTTAATGAAAACCTGGAAGACCACTTGGTCGGACTTAGAAAAATACTGGAAAAGTTTGAAAAAGCAGGCTTAAAATTAAAACCAGAAAAGTTAAAAATAGTAGTACCAAAATTAGTATTTCTTGGACACCTGATAAGCCAAGGTACTATTTCACCAAATTCAGAAAAATTTACAGTCATAAAAAATTTACAGCTTCCTAAAGATCAAACAATTTGCAGATCAGTTTGTGGTTTGTTAAGCTATTGCAGACGATATATTGAAAATTATGCCACAATAGCATAAGCTTTGACAAACCTTTCGAAGAAATCAGGTAAATTCGAATGTCCAGCGGAAGCAAAACAAGCACTAAATGAAATAAAAGGCAATTATTACTGGCACCAATACTAAAACTACCAGATTTGTCACAAGACTTCTGTTGACAAACAAATGCTTCGGGGTACGGTATAGGGGCCATATTATTAAACATAAATTCTGAAGGATTAGAATCAATAGTTCAATTCGCCAGTAGGTCACTGTCGGAAGCAGAAAAAAATACTCGACAGTTGAAAGGGGGTGTTTAGCAGTTGCAGTTATCACAGAGTATTTTTGACAATTTTTCCTTGGAAAAAAATTCATTTTACGCGCAGACCAAAAATTATTAATTGGGCTACATACGATGCAAAATACTTCAGCTCAGCTGACAAGGTTGATACTACGTCTACAAGCATATTCATATACCCCAATATATATAAAGGGCCGTACAAATATTTTACCAGACTATTTTTCACGAAATCCAGATACAGAAAAAAATGTGATAGCAACCATCCAGAACGAACTGGAAGGGGTAGAAATACTGTCTAATGAAAATATTTCGAAGCATCAAGATAAAGATGATTTTTGTTTAGCAATGAAATCCTTTTTATCAAAAGGAACGGAACTGCCAGAGCACTTTAAACATTTTTTAAAGGACTTACATAATTTTGATATGGACAAAAGTAAAAATCTTCTAGTAAGATATCATAGACCATCGCAAGAATATAGAAAAAATCACTTCAAAATTATTCCAGTAATTCCAAACTCTCTGGAGGGAGAAGTTTGACAGATGGCACATGCAACGATTGGCTGTCACATGGGAGAAGCGAAAACTACGGGGAGGCTAAAAGGAAATTTTTATTTTCCAAAAATGTACTCAAAAGTAAAAGCTTTCATACAAAGCTGCCAAGAGTGCGCCAAACAAAAATCACCACCAAGGACCCCTAGGGCCGAATTAGGTCAGTACCCCTTCAGGGGTAGGAGAATTAATGTCAATAGACATTCGGGGATCCGGGGGAAGTTTACCAGTTTCCAGGAAAGGAAACAGGTGCGTACTAACCATAGTAGACCATTTTAATTCATATTTATATGCTTTTCCAATTAAAGATGAAAAGACAAAAACCATTGCGTAAGTTTTGGTCAATTGCCTATTTCTGGAACACGGGATTTTCCCTAGAGTTATACTTAGTGACAATGGGCCATGTTTTAGAGCCAAATTACAGAATATCTGGATGTTAGACGGTGGTTTACCTCGTCTTACATGGCCGCAGCTAATGGAAAGATTGAACGTAAGCATAGGGAATTAGCTTAAATAACGGGAATACATGCAAGAGAGGAAAATGAAAATTGGGATGAACATTTTACCATTCTTAGTCTTTGCAATAAATTCGGTTTTTTTAAGTTCATGAAAATAAACGCCATTTTTTGTAACACAGAAGAGATCCCAGAATTTGTTTAAATAAAATACAAAATGATATACCAATAAACAACCTAGACGAATGCAAACAAGATACGTTAATGTGAATGAAAAAAGCCATGGTGCGAGTTAAAGAAAACCTGAAAGATGCGAAAATAGAACAAAAGGAAAAATATGACAGAACAAGCAAAAATAAAACGAGTTACTGTTTAGGAGATTTGGTTTATGTTTACAAAACGAATCTGGAAGGAACAAAAAAGTTAAAACCGAAATGGGATGGACCCTACAGGATTATAAAAATTCTACCAAATAACTTAACATATGTTTTAAAACATCAGCATAAGTAAAAGGAAGAAGTAATACACCATAATAGAATGAAAAAGGGATATTTGTCAAAAGGTGGAAACAAGAGCCTATGCTGTCAGAAGAGGAAATACAGGACACAATCTCACCAGTAAATATCAGAAGATCATATGAATTTTATGACCTTTTTAATGACCACACAAGTTGGGAGGAGTGGAAGGAGTATCTAGCCCAGTATTGGCTACAAACTCTACGCCACAAACAAGAGAAAAAGAGAAATATTCGATACTTCTTGGATACTAGCGATGAAGAAAATCAAACAAAACATAAGGGTTTAAGACGTGATAAATCAAGAGTAAAAATCACAGAGGAAGAAAAATTGGGAGGAACCAGTGAATTATCTGATTTTCATACATTAGACTCACCTACAGTCTTAACCCAAAAATGGCTTTTGGAACAAACGCCATCTACCAGACACGAGCTAAAAGAATGTGACACTGAAAATTCTTCTACAGAAATCGATATAGTTAAACCTTGGCCATCGTCAAGAAAACTTCCTTTAAGAAAAAAATTATGAAAAACAGTAAAGAAACCAAAGGGGCAGCAACAAGTTCCTTTGTCAGCAGCACAAGTAGCTAAAACACTTATGAAAAAGACCAAACATCAAGAGAAACAAAGATTAAAGATATTTGATGAGGCGACAAAACAGCACTCGGACTCAGAGTCTTGTAAACCACACTATAGAGACCACGGAAAAACTAGCAAATATTATAAAGAAAAAAAGCAAAAATTTGGAGTACAAAACTCGGACCAGGAAACGGAGAAAGGCAGAACAAGCGCAGCCCCCAGCAGATTAATATTTGAATAAAACAGTTATAACAAAAAAAAGCCTATTAAATAAAAATAAAACGAATAAAAAGCCTCTAAAGAAATATCTATATTTTCTTTTTTTTAATCAGTATATAAATATCATCAAATTTTCCTTCAAATATATATCGTCAGTAAAAATTCTGACCGTCACGTTCTAACGTTAAATTATTAGCTCCGATCTGAAGTGACATCATAGGTTCCTGCAAAAATTTTGTTTCCGATGCGAGATTAGAGTTTGCGAACGGTGTAATGTCAAGACTTGTCAAAACGAATTAGGCTTCGTTCATAAAAGAAATTAATGAGGCCAGATAATTTTAAATCGGTTAAGTGGAATTAATTAAATTATACATATTTAGAATCAGCATTCAAAGGCAATTCTTTTGATATGTATATTGGAAAAAATATTTTGGGGGGATAATAAAAAAAAACGAAGGACGTTAGTCTACTGAAATAGGGTCATTGGACGCTAGCAAATTTGGAGTTGAGCTCAACCACTGCTGGCCTGTCGTTGTTAAGTAAATGCGAAGCATCTACTAACCTTTGACTCTTTGAGGTAACACTTTCAGTCGAATTAAAAAAAAATTGTTTTGAAGAAATTTAAAAATAATTATAATTGGAAAGGCAGCGAGGGTTTACATGAATCCGGACATGTATAAGCTAGCTGTAATCTTGTTATAAATAGTAAAAGATATAATAAATTAAACACTTACCAATAAGGACGATATATATAAACAAGAAGCCGTAGATAAAGTGGGTCACAAAAAAGTTAACACCGTGTAAAACAAAGTTGTCTCGGGTATAATTAATTTCACATATTAAATAAATTCACAACAAACCACAAACAGGAATAACAGGGCCACGACATTGCAGGTGAAAACACCAATGACAGGAAAATTGGCATTTAAAAACGAAACTGCTAAACGTCTTGTCATTGAGGGGGATCCGCCAAGCAAACCAAATATAGATCAGAAATAAAGTCAAACTTTGGAGGAGGTATGGGCTGAATGCTTGGCAGCGTTGTTGAACCATGGGAAATGACATGGTGCAGCAACTCTGCTAGGCACTAAATCCATAAAACTCGTAGAACAAAGTAATAGTCAAAATATCACGAAAGGGACAAATTACACTCAATGACTGTATAAAACTAAGGCGCAAATTAAACTGAGGATAAATCCATACACGAATAATATAAAAGATTATAGGGAAACCGCAATAGATAACCCCTATCTCTAAGCAACTGTTGGCATGACATGGGCACTAATTTTTTATAAAATACTACAGACAAGAAGTATATCTGCGATGAAAACCACACACTTTTGTGGGAATCAGGATATCGTAAAACGTACATTTTTTATGAATAAATAAGAACTAGAAATTTCGGAACAAAACTTAATTAAAAGCGTTCAAAAAAATTAGCTGAAAAACAACAGTACTTTTCTAACACCAAAAACTTTCAGAAGAAAAAATTTAAAAAATTTCAAAAAATACAGGTTACAAAAATTAGACACCACCCCCCCCCACCTCTTAAAAATATTGAAATAATGAATTTGACCATAGAAGGGCAATCAGCAGAAAAACGTGTTAAGGGTTTTTGAAAAATACGTGAAACATATGAATATAGGCTTAGGAAGGACATATTTTACTGAAAAAGCGGGAAAAGACTTGAAAAAAACCTTAGGCTCCATTGAAATAACAAATAAAAAAAAGAGAGGAAAAGGTTCAAGTTGAAAATATAGCCAAACGAAATTAAAAGGAAAATAAACTGAATGGAATCAGTTAAACTCTGTTATACGCACTTATTGAACTTGCCGAACGAACTAGTATGAAAATTGTACTAAATAAGTACAAATAAGTAGCATTAATACTACGGAGCTACTCAGTTAACGCAGGCCGAGATTAATAGAAATATTGGAGAAATGCTCAAAGTAGTCAAGAAAAGAAATTTGGCTCTCTTATGTGGAAGTTTTTTTCAGAAAAATGACTAACATGGCATGAAAAATTAAAAAAAAAATCACATTATATTCATAAGGACTTAATTTGAAGTTGAAACCTAAGACAAAACCACTAAAAGTGGGGAAGTTAAAGTGAAGATAGTCATTGTCACTTGTATGTCAAAAATTGAATTACTGTGGGCCATGAAGGCTAGGTATTTTTGGCAGAAGGGCCACTTTTTTTGAAAAAAAAGAATAGCCCAAGAGAAAATTGTAGCCACAAATTATTAAATAATTTATTATTGTGTGTGCAGGTTCATAATAGTCCTTTTAGCGGTAGCCCATGACAATAGGACCTGGAAACGTTATAAGGAGCTACCAGAAGGCAGTCATGGTAGACAAACCTTCAGAGTACAGGCAAAGTCCTTTGATAATGGCATTACTGGTATAAGGTGAACAGCAAAATTTTTTTAGCCAATCAGAAATAAGCTTTAAACAAAGCCTTAAACCAAAAAGACATTAAAGCTGGAAAAAAGAGAGATTACAGACAAAAACGTTATAAAACTGTCTAAAGTACCTAGATATTCGAAAAGAATTGAAAAGCTTAAAAGTCTGAATAAACAAACAGGCTTATAAGCTAATGACAGTTAATGACACAAGTGGGTTCGAAATAGAACCAAAGTTTTAAAATAAAATGTGTATAGTCGTATATGGGAAAAGTTATATGGTTGTAACAAATTTAATTGAGAAAATATCTACTGTTATAAATATATTTCGAAAACCTTTTATAAGCAGAGAATTGTAAAAAAAAGAAAAAAAAGAATTATAGAAATGTAAATATAAAAGTTATTTATATGAAATATTGCCAAGCCCTTATATAGAGGCTTATTAAAACAGAAGATGCATATGAAGAAGGATAAAAGAGTAAATTTCAGTCCTAGAAACAGAGAAAAAGAGAAACAAGGATGAATTTCAAATTGAAATCCTACGACAAAAAAGATCATGGCCTATATTGGACCAGAAACATAACCCTAAGAAAACCCATTGAGGGTAGATGCTCATAATGACCCAAAGATGGCAGCATAATAGCTGTAAACGAAATTAAGTTGTTGTAAAAGCAAAATATTGAGAATTGGGACAATTCTTCTTTAAATGGGGATTATTGTGGTAAAGCTTTCTATTTTAGTTAATTATTAATTTAGTAAAGATATATAAGACGCAAAAGTGAAGTTTTGAAATACCACTTTTTATTAAGATAAGGAACACATCCTGCCAAGTTCTGTTAACGGGAAATTGAGAAATTACCACTTCCTAGCGATTACGTGGGAAGGTGTGGTTAATAAAAATATATAAAAGATACATTTTGTCGGAAGGGGTGATCTGATACTAACTTTATGCCGGACTGACCTCTGGTCCGTTGTTTTTTGAAATACCTTGGAATTTTGTGTTATCATTGTAAGTGCCTAAGTATATTATTATATATTATTGTAGTTTCTGAGACTTGTGGTCTACTTGGGACAACCAGTCCCAGTAGAATATCTATATCTGTAATTACTGTGTGTAAATTGAATAAAAACATTATGTTTTAAACAACCTCTCTACGATCTACCTTTAGCCCCTTGATTATACCCAGTCGGTACGCCTCATTAGTTCGGTCATAGCCTAATGCACGCTACCAAAGTTTAATTACCTTAGGGCCAGAGCTTATCTCCCCTATAAAGGGAGAATAAAGGCATCTACGATTAAAACACCCAAATACCATAAAATACACCTAACAACAACTTTACAACACTATTATATAGATTTTACACTTTTTGTCGTTGATGTTTTGAAAAACAAAAGCACGCTGTTCGAGATACATATAGTTTTCAATAAACGGAAAGGACATAACATGCCTTAGACGTTTATGGTTTGGGAAGGGAGAAAGGGGCAGTAGTCAAACTCCTATTGGTAGTAATTTTTGTTGACCATATAAAAATAAACCAGACTACGCTCATGATATTTTTTCAAGAACAATTGATGTAGTAGAAACAGTAAACAATCTCAGTGTCTACTTTGACAATAAGCTCAAATTTTAAAAACTTGCACTGCTTACATCACTAAGTGCACATTCTCGGCTCCACATTCTCAAGCGTTAGTTTCACAAATTTCATTTTCCAGGGTTTAAAACATTATCAAAAAGCGTTGCTTATAGTAAAGAACCAAAAGACTTCAATGTTTTATTATTTGTTAAATTTAAAAACAGGTTTTTGAATTGAAAGTAAGGAGTAACGTTAAACCTTAAAACGAACATAAATTATTCCATATATGAGGGGTTTGCTTACCTCCTCGATACATTGCTCTTCACGCAAGGGTTTTTTTGCAGTTATATAAATGCTTCTCATTCTAATTAAGTGGCCCTTGTGTTTCAGGTGTCATTCTTAAAACATTTTGGACAACAATTAAAAATAGCCAAACTTCAGCGTAAAGAGAAACTTATCAAGGAGGAGCGAAACCTCATTATACGAAAATAATTTCTCTTCATTTTAAGTTATAATTTTGATCCTTACTTTCAGTTGAAAAATATTCTTTTTTTTTAAATTTGTTTTCTGATCGTTTTTCAAATAATGCTGGTAAATTGGAACAAAATACCCTCCAATGTTGAGCTAGCCACAAGTTTCCACGCGCTGTATAATATGGTAACAAAACTTGACAATATAATTTAATCTTTCAACTCTTAACCAATTTACTTTAATTACCCATGTTTTATTCTTTTTTCTTTTTTTTGTCCAATTTCAGTGTCACTTTATTTCTATTTTTTTTTTTGTATGGTCCTTAACAAGTTCTCTTCTAGGATTCATATTGTTATTGATGTTATGTTTTACTTATATTCGAATAAATTGAAATTGAAATTTGGCTCTTCCTCCATGAAAAATTCCCTCCTCATACAGTAAAATCAACCAGAGAAGTTTCTTCACAAATAAAATACCTCTAGGAGATGAAGAAATTTATCCCTTAGAAAATTCATCTTGTGAAAGCACCCCACAGAATCCCCTCTCGATAAATTCCACCCGGGAAATTCCCCTGCGCCCCCCCCCCCCCCTGAAAACGGCTTTGGGTTGCACCCCTCACCGTGTTGGTTTGAGAGATATCAGACCAAGAGAGTGCATTTCAATGCCAAAATAGTCTAAATATCCATGAGGCTTCAGATAAATATAGAAAGGGGTATGAGAGGGGGAGGAGGAATTAATCTATCATCTCCTCTCATTTAGAATAAACATGAACAAATAAGAATATAATAATATATACTATAAACAGCCTATGCTAAGGGGGCGTGGCAGCCACTGCGGCTGCCATGGAAAGGCTTTTTAAGATTTATATTAGTGTTAAAGGACATATCGGAAAGGGCCAGAAGGGAGGGGCGTGCTGCCCTCTGTTTCTTTTTTACTATATCTGAACATAGCTTTAAAGTTTCAAAGGTATACCACGACAGGTTTCATACCAGCCGTTCCTTAGATATTCCTGCTGTATCCTTTTGACAACCGTTCTTGCATATAATATGACCAAACATGACCCTTTTCTCAGTTAACTTGCATCTTGCATGTAAACAACGAGTCAATTATATAACTTACAACGCTTGTCCCAGGAAATTCTGGGGGTTTTTATTATCCCAGGAGATATAGTTATTTGGCTTTTCGACTTTTTTGAAGAAGATGGCTATCCCAAAATTTTTATCAGCTATCTTTGGCAGAGGACGTCTAAAAAGGGAATGAGAGAGAAACTGGTTGCCCTCGGATCACTTTTTAACATCTATATCAACTTGTCTTCTGAGTTTATACCCTTAACCGTTCTTGAGATATTGCAGATAGATGCCTCCTTTTCCTAATGATAAATCCTGCATGTAAAAAAGGGCAAACTACATTATTTACAACCCTAGGGAGTGTGGGGGGCATTGCAATGTTATCCATAATTGAACTTTCAAATTTAAACGTAGAACGGTACTATTGAGAGGCCCGTACTTTAAATTGTATCTTGGTTGCGCCTGGATGTGATTGTAAAAGCATTCAGAAATTAAATAAAAAAAAGAGCTGGTCAAATGAAATCTAGAACGGGTTATTGAGCCTGAGCATGACTTTAGTTAAAAACCATTTTCGTTGGTTTACTACATTTCGTAAAAATGTAAGTTCTGATGAATGGAATAGCTTTGTCCGTTCTGTTCGGATTTTTAAGGGTAATCAAACAGTTCGTGTTAATGAATTGTAACTTACTTACAGAGACCTGGCTCAATAGTAATCAAAACTCTAAAAAACGGAACTTTGATACCAATAGATATATCGAAAGAATTGACTTAATGCTGACTCCAAATATATTAGTTTCATTAAATTTAGTCTTACCCATCAAAAGCTACGGGTCAGCGAAAATTTGTCTGATTTTCGGAAAAAAGGGGAGAGACCCCCTTGAAGTCATATAATTTTAATGAAAACCACACCATCAGATTCAGCGTATCAAAGAACCCTACTGTAGATGTTTCAAGCTCATATCTGCAAAAATGTGGAACTGCAATTTTTACCAGAAGGAAAATCACGGATGCGTGTTTATTTGGCTTTTTGTTGCTGTTTTTTTCCCAGGGGTGATCGTATCGACCCTGTTGGCCTAGAACGTAAGGATAGGGCTCATTCTAAGGGAAATGGAAAGTTCTTGTGCTCTTTTGTAACTAAAACAATTGGAGGGCAACTAGGCCCCTTCCTGCGTCAATTTTTTCATAAAATTGTCCTAAAAAATCTGGTAAATAGCGATTTTATAAAAAAGATTTGAAATGTCAAATAACAGTCTTTTGATATAAAACGACCCCCTACAACCCCTGTAGGTAGGTTTTTAAGCTATAAAAAATATCCTTTGTTTTATTTGTTATTGGGAAGTGTGCATACATTTTTCGGCTGGGGTGGGGAGGACGAATTTTCTGCCGGGAGAATTTTCAATGGAGAGGAAAGCTTCCAGGGGGTGAAATTTTCATAAGAGATTTCAAACTGGGTGAATTTGCCACAATTCATATACGAAATTTCTTTATATGTCTTACTTTTTCTTTACCGATTCAATTTTACGCGTCGAGATGTTAAGGGTAATTGTCCGGGGTAAATTTACGGCAGGATGGAATTGTTCAGAGGATATTTCTATGGGGAGGGGGATTTCTTCTTGGAGGTGGAGACATATATCCTGGTTTTATTTAAAAAACGATCAGAAAAAAAACAAGTTTATTCAACTGTTTTAAGTTTTAATGTTGCTCCTTGCTTTCATTTGAATAAGCTTGTTTTATTTTCTTTATTTAATGAAGCTTTGAGACAAACAATTTTATAAAGAAAATGGAAAATTTATTTCAATTAAATTAAATGTCTTTAAAGATGAAAAAAGTAAGTAGCAACAAAAATACAAAAAACAATAGCCCACTTACAAAAACTATTTTTACTCCAGCCAAATGAGATAGAAAAAATGATTGTGGAAAACTGGTTAAGGTTTACTCAGTCACCAACTAGAAGTTATATTATCCTTATTATGGATCACTATCTATTGAAGGCAGTCAAAAATGGGGCAACAAATATTTTCCCATGGTTTTTCCCTATTCTGCTCTCTTTCCTTTGGTTTCTTTATAATTACTATATAGTCCCAAACTTCCAGGCGGGCCATGCCCCCCTGCCTCCTCTTGTAGGTGCCCATGTTTAACATGTAAACACTCTCCAAACTTTAACCTCAATACCCTTAGCCGTTTTGGATAGGCTCAGGATCAAAGATTTTCCCTATTTCTAATGATAAATCATGCCTGTACCAAATGGGCAAATTGCACAATTTGCAATCTTTATTCCGGGGCTGTGAGGAGGAGGGGAGGGGGCACTAAATCCCTAGAGGCAATGCTATTAGACCTTTTGACTAGTTTCACAAAAATTAAAATTTCAAAATTTTGACTAGTGTTGAGAAGAGAAAACCGAAAACGGACACGGAGGGGGAAGGTGACTGATCACCCTCCAATCTCTCATCAACGTCTCCTCAGTTTACCTTGAAAGTTTCAACTTAATATCCTGAGCCGTTCCTTATATATTGCTGATATTCTCTATTCACAACCAACAAGCACAGTGTTTTTTTATATAGTTCAGCCTCCCTCTCACCGGTTTTAGGCGTTTAACCCCAGAAAAATCCCCCCCCGGAAAATACCCTCCCTGGAAGATACCCCCTTTCCCCCGGAAAATACCCCCGCGGAAAAAACCCCCAGCTACCCCCCCCCTCGGAAAATATTCCCCCGGAAAATGCCCCACGTAAAAAATACCCCCTGTAAATACCCCCCCCCCCAGTGGAAAATAAGGCTTTCCAAATTTGAGAATTTTATTTGAGTTTTTTCTCCCAAAACTTTGAGAAGTTTTGGTACTTGTGTATTATGGGCATTTCACTCAAGTTTACGCTGTGTAAAACTCAAAAACAAACTGGTTTCTTCGTTATTATTTTTTTTTTAACTTAGCGCGAGACCAGACAAAGACAAGTGACAGAATATTTGGGAAATATATAATTTGGGCTATATTTTTGCACATAAGGGGGGGGGTGATAAAGTATATGGACATTTTGAAGTCAGAAAAAAATTCTTTCTAGGTATGGTCAATAAGAAATTAAAGAAGAATAGCGAGGTATCTGGAAATTTTGTTAACTAAAAAAAATCCCTGTATAAAGTAAATGTAATGTTTTGTTTAACGTGTTTTTTTTTTTTTTTTAATGGCCGTTTTTCCAAGCCTTAAGTAATATTATTAGGTTAATGTAGTGTTTCATTTAAGTGTTTTATGATGATCGCTGATCAAAGTTTATTTTATTCTTACCTTTCATTTTTTTTATTTTACTATGTTTATGGCCGTATATTTGGCTTTAAAATACGCTTCTCTATCTTTCTATCTAATATGCAGAATAATTGAACCAAACACATTTTGCATACAGACCTGCTATACTTTACCCCCCCCCTCCCCCAATGTGCAAATCTATAGCCCAAATTTATTTCTAAAGTAACGAAGAAACTAACGAAAAAACTGGTGTGTTCTCGAGTATTACACAGCGTAAACTTGATTGAGTGGCGCATAAGACACAAGTATCAAATTTCTTCCCCTTACGAAAATAAAAAAAATAAAATTCAATAAAACTCTCAAATTTGGAAAGTCTTATTTTTCACAAGGGGTATTTTCCGTGGGGGCGTATTTTACGAGAGGGGGGGGGGGGTAATTTTGTTTTCATGTACGGCGAGCCAAAATCAAAACCTGCATTAATTCAAAAACGTTGAAAAATTAAATAAAAAAAACAAGTTTTTTTAATTTAAAGTAAAGAGCGACATGAAAACTTAAAATTAACAGAAATTATTCCATACATGAAAGGGGCTGTCCCATCCTCAGCATCTCGCTTGTTGCGCTAAAGTCTGACTCTTTATCACAACTCTATTTTTTTAAACAATAAAATTTTATCACAAAGAGTGAGGCGTTGAGGAGGGGACAGCCCCTTTCATATTAGGAAAAAATTCAGTTCGTTTTAAGTTTTAATGTCGCTCCTTACTTTCAATTAAAAAAACTTGTTTTTTTTATTTAATTTTTGAACGTATATGAAACCACCGTACCTACCCCCACCTAAACAATGACTCACCCCCCCCCACCCTCATTATAGCTGATACGTAAACACAGATTGCCAAACATAGCCTAATTTCATTACAAATAAAACGAATCAACTTGATTGAATCCAGTACTGCCTTCGTGTGCCATTACTTATTTTACAACTGGAGAATCTAAAATATAGTTATTCATATTTTTAAACTGGAGCTTGAAACCTCCACGGTAGGGTTCTCTGATATGATGTATCTGATAAATAGATTTTCAGTAAGATCTCTTGCTTTTTTTTCGGGAGGGTCCCCTTTTTCAAAAATTAGGCAAATTTTCTCAGATTTTTGGTTATGGGTGTGAAACAATAAACTGAAAGAATTTTATATATCTAGAATCAGCATAAAAGCCAATACTGCCAGTGTAGTAATTAAAAAATTACTTACAAGAACTTCCAACTTCTAATATTCCAGATTCTGAGGTATACACAAAATGTGACTTGCTTATAAAAATATGTTTCTCGTTTTAGTTCTAAATTAGAACTCAGCCATCGTCTGCGAAAGAAAAGGTTGAAACGATACACCCTAGGGGGAATAAGCTAATCGATGCCAGAAGTTTCCAAACTCACAGAAACAGAGTTTTTACCCAAAAAACAGACATATAACCCTTTAACATCTGAATTGAAAGGAAAAGTTTTCAGCGCAAGCAAATTGAAAGAATTTTGTTATTATCAAGATCAGTGGTTCTCAACCTTATTTAGACACTGTACCCCTTTTGACACACAAAATATTTTAGGTACCCTTTCTCAGTTAACGGTACTAAGTAAACTATAGCTAAAATATAAATGAAATTGCCAGTCCTAGAGTTAAAGGTTGTTTTATTTTTTATTGGCAAAAATCATTGGAAAAATCAAGAGAATGTAATTGTGATATGGTAATCCACAACAAAACACTACTGAAATATTCCAACTCTTGCATTTCACGAAATTAATTCAAAATAAAATTTGAAAAATCAAGAGAATGTAAAAATCCAACATGAACTTTGAAAAATCAAGAGAATGTAACTGTGACAAGGTAAACCACGACAAAACACTACTGAAATATTCCAACTCTTGCATTTAAAGGAAAGAAATCCAAAATTAACTTTGAAAATCATGAGAATGTAACTGTGACAAGGTAAACCATAACAAAACACTACTGAAATATTCCAGCTCTTGCGTTTCAACGAATGAAAAAAAAAAATAAGTAGTGAAAAGTTCATAGAATACAACTGTGATATGATAAACCATGATAAAACACTACTTAAATATTCTAGCTCTTTCAATACAATTAATCAAATCCAACATCAACTTTGAAAAATCAAGAAAATATAACTGTGAAGAGGTAAACCACAATAAAACACTACTGAAAAATTCCAAATCTTGCATTTCAACGTAAGAAATCCAAACTGAGCTTTGAAAAATCAAGAGAATGTAATAGTGACAAGGTAAGGCACAACAAGACAATACTGAAATATTCCATTTCTTGCATTTCACGAATTAAATTCAAAGTGAACTTTAAAAAATAAAGATAATGTAACTTTGACAAGTTAAAGCACAACAAAACACTACTGAAATATTCCAACTCTTGCATTTCAACGAAAGAAATCCAAAATGAACTTTGAAAAATCAGGAGAAAGTAACAGTGACAAGGTAAAGCACAACAATACACTACTGAAATATTCCAACTCTTGCATTTCAACGAAAGATATTCAAAATGAACTTTGAAAAATCAAGAGAATGTAAAAATCCAAAATGAACTTTGAAAAATCAAGAGAATGTAACGGTGACAAGGTATAGCACAACAAAACACTACTGAAATATTCCAACTCTTTTATTTCAAGGCAATAAATCCAAAATGAATTTTTCAAAATCACGAGAATGTAACTGTGACATGGTAAATCACGACAAAACACTACTGAAATATTCCAACTGTTGCATTTCAGTGAAAAAATTACAAAATTAAATTTGAAAAATCAAGAGAATGTAAATGTGAAGTGGTAAACTATGAAAAAAGAGTATTTAAATATTACAACTCTTGCTTTTCAACGAAAGAAATTCAAATTGAACTTCGAAAAATCAAGAAAATTTGAATGTGACAAGGTAAACCATAACAAAACACTCCTGAAATAGTCCAACTCTTAAATTTCAACGAAAGAAATTCAAAATGAACTTTGAAAAATCAAGAGGATGTAACTCTTAGAAGATAAAGCATGACACAACACTGCTAAAATATTCCAACTCTAGAATTTCAACGAAAGAAATCCAAAAATGAGCTTTGAAAAATAAACAGGATTTAACTATGACAAGGCAAACTATGACAAAAAGCTAATGAAATTTTCCAACTCTTTCATTTCAACGAAAGAAATTCAAAATCAACTTTGAAAAATCAAGAGCATGAAACAGTGACAAGGTATAGCACAACAACACACTACTGAAATATTCAAACTCTTGCATTTCACGATAGAAATCCAAGATAAACTTTGAAAAATCAGCAGAATTTAACTGTTATAAGTTATAGCAAAACAATACACTAATGAAATATTCCAACTCTCGCATTTCACTAAAGAAATACAAGATGAGCTTTGAAAAATCAGGATAATGCAAAAATTTAAAGGTAAATCAATAAATGACACTACTGAAATATTCTAGCTATTTACCATTAACTAAATAAGCCAAAAATTAACTTTGAAAAATCAATAAAATGTAACTACGACAAGTTCAGACAAAAAACACAACTATTAAAATGTTCCAACTCTTGCATTTCAACGATAGAAATCCAAAAATCAGCTTTGAAAAATCAAGAGAATGTAACATTGACAAGGCAAACCACGACAAAACACTACTGAAATATTCCAACTCTTGCATTTCAACTAAACAAAACAAAAATGACATTCGAGACTTAAAGAACTTTTTATTTTGACAATGGAGTGGCAAAAAAAGAGAATACTGAAAAACTACAGATGGAGTTATTCAACTTAAGAAGATAAAATTGATAATTGAAATATCAAGTTAAATTGAAATTGTCGTGATGAAGCACAACAAAACACTACTAAAACAATCAAACTCTTACATTTAAACGAAAGAAATTCAAAATGAACTTTGAAAAATCAATAGAATGTAACTGTGAGTAAGTAAAGCACAACAAAACACAACTGAAATATTCCAACTCTTGCATTTCAAAGAAAGAAATCCAAAAATTAATATTGAAAAATCATGAGAATGTAACAGTGATATGGTAAACCATGAGAGAACACTACTGAAGCATTCCAACTCTTGCATTTCAAGGAAAGAAATCGAAAATGAACTTTGAAAAAACAAGAGATTGTAACTCTGACAAGGTAAACCACGATAAAACACTACTGAAATATTTCAACTCTTGCATTTCAAGGAAAGAAATCCAAAATCAACTTTGACAAATCAAGAGAATGTAACTGTGACATGGTAAACAAGAAGAAAACACTACTGAAATATTCCAACTCTTGCATTTCAACGAAAGAAATCCAAAATGAACTTTGAAAAATCAAGAGAATGTAACTGTGACAAGGTAAACCACGATAAAACACTATTGAAATATTCCAACTCTTGCATTTCACGAAAGAAATTCAAAATGAACTTTGAAAAATCAAGAGAATGTAACTGTGATATGGTAATCCACAACAAAACACTACTGAAATATTCCAACTCTTGCATTTCACGAAAGAAATTCAAAATAAAATTTGAAAAATCAAGAGAATGTAATTGGCATTAGATAATATCATGACAAAATAAACTAGCCTAACAGTCATTGCATTTGATCGAATTTTGAGCAAAAACAAAAGGATTGTAACACCTGATACTTTTGACTTTTCATCACAATTAAATTAAAAAATAAGCATTTTCAACTAGAAATAAGAATCATCGTCATCAGATACGCCAGCACTAATAAACGTTCCTTTTGAAATTCTGCTAACAACATCGATTCTCAAGGTAAAAGTTGGAAAACGGGGCAGTCAGGTGTTACAATCCTTTTGTTTTTGCTCAAAATTCGACAAAGCAATGACTGTTAGGCTAGTTTATTTTGCATGATATTTCTAAAGCCAATTAAGATGAAGAAATGTCTTCAAAGTCAAGGCTATAAGAAAAAAAGTTCTGGATATTTTTGTCAGTTTGTAGTTTACGCACTGTAACATTGACAAGGCAAACCACGACAAAACACTACTGAAATATTCCAACTCTTGCGTTTCCACGAAACAAATTCAAAATGAACTTTGAAAAATCAAGAGAATGTAACAGTGACAAGGTAAAGCACAACAAAAGACTACTGAAATATTCCAACTCTTGCATTTCACGAAAGAAATTCAAAATGAACTTTGAAAAATCAAGATAATGTAACTTTGACAAGGTAAAGCACAACAAAAAACAGTACTTAAATATTACAACTCTTGCATTTCAACTAAAGAAATACAAATATAGATATTAAAAATAAATATAATGTAACAGAGGAAAGTTAAAGCACGAAAACACACTAATGAAATATTCTAACTCTAGCATTTCAATAAAAGAAATTAAAAATGAACTTTGAAAAATCAAGAGAATGTAACTTTGAAAAGTAAAAGCACGACAAAACACTACTGAAACATTCCAGCTCTTGCATTTCAAGGAAAGAAATCCAAAATCAACTTTGAAAAATCAAGAGAATGTAAGTGTGACAAGGTTACCCACGACAAGACACGACTGAAATATTCCAACTCTTGCATTTCAAGGAAAGAAATCCAAAAATGAACTTTGACAAATCAAGATAATGTAACTGTGACAAGGTAAACCACAACAAAACACTATTGAAATATTCCAACTCTTGCAATTCAACGAAAGAAATCCAAAATGAGCTTTGAAAAATCAAGAGAATGTAACTGTGACAAGGTAAACCACGATAAAAGACTATTGCAATATTCCAACTCTTGCAATTCACAAAAGAAATTCAAAATGAACTTTGAAAAATCAAGAGAATGTAATTGTGATGTGGTAATTCACAACAAAACACTACTGAAATATTCCAACTCTTGCATTTCACGAAAGAAATTCAAAATGAACTTTGAAAAATCAAGAGAATGTATTGGCTTTAGAAATATCATGCAAAATAAACTAGCCTAACAGTCATTGCTTTGTCGAATTTTGAGCAAAAACAAAAGGATTGTAACACCTGATACTTTTGACTTTTCATCACAATTAAATTAAAAAATAAGCATTTTCAACTAGAAATAAGGATCATCGTCATCAGATACGCCAGCACTAATAAACGTTCCTTTTGAAATTCTGCTAACATCATCGATTCTCAAGGTAAAGTTGGAAAACGGGGCAATCAGGTGTTACAATCCTTTTGTTTTTGCTCAAAATTCGACAAAGCAATGACTGTTAGGCTAGTTTATTTTGCATGATATTTCTAAAGCCAATTAAGATGAAGAAATGTCTTCAAAGTCAAGGCTATAAGTTCTGGATATTTTTGTCAGTTTGTAGTTTACGCACTAATATCAATATCAGTAACGAGCCCCCTTCCGAAATACCTTGTTCTTTATGTTAGACTTTGGACTTTTCATCACAATTAAATTAAAAAATAAGCATTTTCAACTAGAAATAAGGAGCATCGTTAAAAACTAAGACGAATGGAAATTAGTTAGCTACCCCCTCCGAAATACCTTGTTCTTTATGTTAGACTTTGACTTTTCATTCCCAATTAAATTAAAAAATAAGCATTTTCAACTAGAAATAAGGAGCTTTGTTAAAAACTATGAGGAATGGAAATGATCCCGGATATGAGGTGAGCTACCCCCCTCCATAATATCTTGTTCTTTATGTTGGACTTCGAATTTTTATTCCCAATTAAATTAAAAAATAAGCATTTTCCACTAGAAATAAGGAGCATCTTAAAAAACTAAGATGAATGGAAATTATCTCGTATATGAAGTTAGCCCTCCCCTCCAAAATAACTTTTTCTTTAAGTTAGACTTTGACTTTTCATTCCCAATCAAATTAAAAAATAAGCATTTTCAACTAGAAATAAGGAGCATCGTTAAAAACTAAGACGAATGGATATTATCCCGTATATGAAGTTAGCTACCCCCTCCAAAATATCTTGTTCTTTATGTTAGAGTTTGACTTTTCATTCCCAATTAAATAAAAAAATAAGCATTTTCAACTAGAAATAAGGAGCATCGTTAAAAACTAAGACGAATGGAAATTATCTTCGATTCTGAGCATTTTTGTTTTACCTCCAAAATTGACCCCCCCCCTCCCCGGTCCTCAGAAATGGGGGAACGAAGGGCCTCTGAGCCTTCCCCATGAGGCAGATCCCGTTTATTTTCGATTCTGAGTATTTTTGGTTTTCCCTCCAAAATTGACCCTCCCTCCCCTGCCCTCAGAAATGGGGGAACGAAGGGCCTCTGAGCCTTCCCCTTGAGGCAGATCACGCTTTATTTTCGATTCTGAGTATTTTTGGTTTTTCCTCCAAGATTGACCCCCCCCCTCCCCTGCCCTCAGAAATGGGGGAACGAAGGGCCTCTGAGCCTTCCCCTTGAGGCAAATCACGCTTTATTTTCGATTCTGAGTATTTTTGTTTTCCCTCAAAAATTGACCCCCCCTCCCCTGCCCTCAGAAATGGGGGAAGGAGGGAATGTTAAACTATTTTAAATTGACAACACTGTCCAAACATCACATCGGTATTTTACAGTACACAATCACCCCATCCCCCCCAAAACACTTTTTAGCCTTTTTTTGTTAATTTTTTTTATTTCTAAACTATTTTAAATGGACAACACATTGAAATATTTGCAAATGCTAAACTCTTTTCTTTTTTTCTCCACCTTAATATGATCAAATTCGTGAATCCTACACTCCAATTCGCAAATCTCATTACCCCTTTTTAAATGTACCAGTTTTTTAAGAAAAATGTGCACGTGAACTGACGATGTACATTCATTGTGCAATTGACAACAATAACAGAAAAAAACCTGTCTGCTTTAATTATATTATTACGACCATACTCTCAAAACATGTTTGACTATTATTATACACTGCCAAATAACCAGTCTGGTAATCTGCCTTGGAAAGCTGCCATGGAACGTAGAATAACATGGAGATTGCTATATGTCTCGTAGAAATGGTACTTAGATAACTACTGAAACTTCCTGTTAGAGGGGAAGGACCTTTGAAAAATTTTCAACATAGAGGTGATTTTTGGTATGAATTAAAAAAACGATCATAAATAAAGTTAAAAACAAGTATTTTTTCGAGTTATATTATGTTCGGAATAATTTTTCGTCCAGAATAGTGAACAAGATTTTTTTTTGGGGGGGGGATGGACATTGGCAGTGAGCATGTACTTTTATAAGTTAAAATTCATGGGGGTACTACCTGGCGCATGAGAACTCTACGTGGGGGAGTTTTACTTGGGGAAATTGCCATGAATAGGGAGGTATGTGTCCCGTTATTATTCGAAAAACGATCAGAAATTAAATTTCAAGAAACAATATTTTTCAACTGAAAGCAAGGAGCAGCACTAAAACTTAAAAAAAAAACAGAGATCAATATATTTGTGGGGTGCCTCCTCCTCAATACCCTGCTCTTTACGCTAAAGTTAAACCTTTTTTCCAAAGTCTTAAAAAGGGCCTCCTGAATCAAATTTCCCAGTTAATAGAGTATGACATTTTGCCTGACAGAAAGTTTGCTAAGCATTCCTGATTTTCAGGGCAAGTTTATTCAAATTTTTAATGAAGAATTACTTTTTAACCAACCCTCTAGATTAATAAAAATACTATTTGCTAGAATTCTTATTGAAACAACCTGTTTTGGTATTTTATTGGAACAACACAAACAGTGGAAAATATCCCCCACCCAAATTATCTTAAATTAGTGCTACCGGTCACTGATTTTCACTGCGAAGGACACATTAAAACCTGTATATGGGATAATCTGCAGTACCTGCAAATATTTATCTAGACCTGTGAACGTTTGACACATCCAAAATTAGACTTCAAAATAGCACTTAAAAATAAGAGATTCGCGTCTCATATGCCATCTTCTATTCAAAGTACCAACTCCATAACTCGTAATTAGCAGACCCATATATACGATGGGTATGTCTTTGTATCCTTGCCAAAAGCCAAAACAAGAGACATTCAAGTTTAGTGACAGAAACCAGTTTTTGACGTAGTGCCTAAACGTGCCGCATTTCCATAGAGTCGTTTTTGGTTTAGAATTGGCATGTCTTCACCTTCGTATTAGCTTAAGAAACAAAACAAGTCTTCTGACGTCAGCTCTTAAACATGCCCCTTTTCGACAATAATTCATTTTTGTTTCTAAGCGGCCATGCCGCATCAAACCTGTTTCAAACATGCCACAAAGCGGCTGATCCTGTTTTCGACCGACCCGTATATTTGTCATTAAAAGAGGGGGAGAGATGGTTAAAGTGCATTTGTAATGCAAATGAATGTTATATTTCAATTCAAGACAATACAGGCTAATGATTGTAATTGAAATAGATTCTAAAGGTAAATATTTTCACTTTGGAGCAAAACCTTAGGTCGATATTGATCTTTCGTACTCAATGCCAATGCTAGAACCTTTTCAGTGAGGCTAAAAACAAATATCAATAGATATAGAAATTTTATTTTCTCTTCTTGAAATTAGGAATCCCAAGCCGATGCTGCAAATTTCTTTAATCTATAATTTTACCACATAGTTTTGTGAAACCATTGGTTCATCAACTAGGCTAAGAAAAAGAGACGAATGGGCAATATTAGTTTTGCCATGTTAAGGAGGCAAAATCGTAAAGGCAAGGGGCAATCGTTTTCAATGTTTAATAAGTAAATGAACCTAACCTTCTTTGTTTTTCAGAGTTTTCTCTCAGAAGTTGGCCTAATCTTCATGCAAGATTGCCAAAGGCTATTTTTGTACATACACGAAATAAAATCAATTGGATTGTCAGAAGAAAATTAAATAATTCGAAAGGTCGAGCATTTTATCTGTAACAAAACTAAGCATTAGCAGGAAACAGAACTTCAATTCCGTAAAATGGTGATTCTCTTTTATTACCGACATCTATCATTTGGAGTGTTGGGCAATATTAAATATCAATATATCAGAGCAAATATCGATATCGTAACGTCAACATCGATAACGAAAACGATATTATATATTTTTTAGCTACCGGCGAAAATCCAGCAGAAAAGATCCAACATAGAAAAGTGTTTCAAAAAGTGTTCGACCTAAAGTCTTGTCACATCCTTTCTATTTAATTGTCCTGTGTTGTTTTATTACTGCTTTATTCAGAGATCCACTGATAAAATAAATTTTATCGAAAAATTACATGCAAGTACTGACTTTTTATTATCAAAACACCCAAATGCAGGAATTTTCCTGATGGGTGACGCAAACGATATAAAACTCGATTCTACATGTAATGCTTTTAATTTAAAACAAATCCTTAAGGTCCCAGCTTTAAAAGGCAATACTACTCTTCATTTAATTTGCACTAATCTTTCGAAGTTTTATAAGCCCGTCTCCACTCTGCCGCCTCTAGGGGGTAATTACCACTTTAGCCTTCTCTTATTTTTGACGAACGGTTCAAATTCGTAGATGACCTTTCCACCCTCTTAAAATACCTCATTGAGAAGTCTCAAACCGTTCCCCAGTTCAGTGAATCATTTATCGACAACTTTAGAGACCAGTGTTCTGAAAACAGCCTCCAAATCAACGAAACAAAAACCAAAATTCTTCGATCTAACCCTCTCAAAAGGAATTGTCAGTGCCCCCCTCCACCATACCAAAGTGCATCGTCGGCAGTTTTTCTTGGTGTTACGTTCAGCGTTGACTCTTCGCTCCGCGTCCAAGGGGTAGTGAAAAAGGCGAACTGTGCCATGCGTACCCTTTTACTGATGCGAAGATTTGGTTTTTCAGTGCCGCAATTGAAAACAGCCTACCTGACATATATTCGCCCGATATTTTTTTTTTATTTACAAACAGGTTACAATAAATAAATAAACAAACATCTCATTTAAAAAAAACACAAACCAATGCATTACTGCATGCCGGACAAAACCCGAAAAAAAAGAAAAAAAGAAAAACACTTTAAAAAATAAAAGAGTATGCGTGCCCTGTATGGGGTCCACAGGTTTAGAATACTGCCTATATGAGCGAAGCACTCAAATCAGTCCAGAAAAGAGCGGTGAAGGCCATACTGGCTGATCAGTACACCGATTACGAATCAGCACTGTCTCAACTAAATTTGCCGTCACTCCACGATCGCCGTTTTCAACTTATCTGTAAATTTGGCCAGTTTCTTCTGACCAGTGATAAACACAGAAATATATTACCCCCAATGCTGACAAAAAAAGTAACAACAAGATCAAAAGCAACAAAGCTAGCCCAGCCTAAGTGTCGCACTAATCGCTTCAGTAATTCGTTTGTGCCTTTTTATGTTTCTGTCTACAATAAGTGACATGTGTATTAATTTTTTGTGTCTTTGTTCACTTTGTAAATAATAGCGCGATTTAGTCGGGATTTAAACCCTGACTACGAAAGCTTTTATGTTAATAAATGATTCTGATCTCCGCTGGCTAAAGTTAAACAGTCGTTTTCTGTAATTTAAACAGCTTAAAGAACTCTTATTTAATCAAGACTTTTAAATTTTGGCTCCTGGATTAATACTGAAAATTAGCCCACAGTGTATCAAACAAATTTGTCCCACCAAAATTTATTGAGGAGTAATTATGAATGCCATTTTCCTGAGAAAAAAAAATAAAACGTGTTCTACAGATAAGCCTTAATTTACTGAGTCTTTTTTAAAAACTCATAAAAAAAATCAATTGGTTTAAGGCAGGTCGTATTACTGAGGCTGATAGTCTAAGGAGTTCAGTAAAGGAGTAAATAGTTTATAGTAAATAGTTCACTAAGGAGTAAATAGTTTTCAGTAAAGCACCAATGAAAC